>NW_008626270.1:0-11170 GCF_000691845.1 Merops nubicus
AGAGAGAGACACTTTTGAAAAAAAAATAACAAGTATATTGTTCAACAAGGAAAAGAAAATGAAAAAGGGAGGTAAGGAAAATAATATATACAAAGATTAGGGGAATAATACAAAAAATAAAATATACAAAACCCTCAGAAATGGTTCCAGGGTCCCACGGAGTGAAAGGAGAACTTTCCTCTCCGAGCTCCAAGGCAGAAGTGAAATAAGAAACCACTCCCTGCCTCTTATCAGAGTGTGTGTGGGAAGGGGAGGGAATACAATGGTTTCACACCCACCCGGGGTCCTCCCAGTTGCTGGAAGGTCACGCCCCCATTCCAAGCCTCAAACCACAACATGCTTACACTAAGTCAAGGACTTCTCAACTTTTCATACTGCCCTGCCAGTGAGGAGGCCCTGGGTGCACAAGAAGCTGGGAGGGGACACAGCCAGGACAGCTGACCTAAGGTGGCCAAAGGGATATGCCATACCGTATAACCTCATGCTGAACAATAAAACCAGGGGGAGCTGGCCAGGGGTGGAGGCCTGCTGCTTGGGGACTGCTTCGGCATCGGTCAGTAGATGGTGAGCAACTGCAGTGTGCGTTGCTTGTTTTCTGCATTCTTTTATCAATATTATTATTTTCCCTTCCTTTTCTATCCTGATAAACTGTCTTTATCTCGACCCAGAAGTTTTACCATTTTCCTGATTCTCTCCCCCATCCTATTGGGGGTGAGTGAGCTGTGTGGGGCTGTGTGGTGTTTAGCTGCCTGCCGGGCTAAACCATAACAATTATATTGGCATGTTGCTTCTTAGGCAGTCCTACATATACAGAAGATGCTAATATAGTAATGGAATTTACTGTTGTGGAAGTACAAACAGTTATCAATCCTGCTACAGAATCTGATGTGTTCCCTTTTCATTCTCCTTCAGAACCCTGGACTATGACTACGAATATGTAGTGACGTTTCCCAGCATTGTGCCACCGTCTCTTGCCAGTTGTCTTTTCTTCTGTTGGAGTCTTAGTAGGAAGAAAAAATCCAGTGTGCAACCCATCTTCAAATACACTGCACCTTCTGCCTTTACCTTGGTCATCTTCTCTGCTCTTTGAAAGGGGAGCCAAAAGATCTTCAGTGAACAAAAAAAAAAGGAAAAAGAAAAAAGTGAAGGAGGTCAGGTGAGGGGAAAAAAAACCCAAACAAACAAAAATAGCCAGAGCTTTATGGCTGTAGCAGCAGAATTTACAGATGTGCTGTTTTCATCCATTTCTCTCAGTGGGAAGCAGATGGGTAAGATCAGGTAAATCTAACATAACCACTTTCTTGGAAAGGACACAAGGAAGGAAAAGATAGAGCTATTTTCTCCTAGGAGCTGCTGTTGCTTTGGGGTGCTTGAGAAGCTATCTCCACTCCCCACTTTGGTGCACGTGGTGTGCCCTGGCAGCCACGTGCAGGGTGGCAAGCACAGCAGCACCCTTGCAGCAGAAATAGCCACTGGGTTTAGTTCTTCTGGGTTGCTAAATCCCCCCTGGTGTCTGAGACACTTCCCCTTCTTTGTAGGTGACAGCCCGTGGCATTGTGTCACCACCACAACTCCCTTTCTGCATCCACCTGCAGGCAGGTAGACAGGCCGCAGCATCACAGAGGCCGCAGAGGGCACCGTGCTGCTCCCGGCCTGTGATGTGGCTGTGCCTGACACCCAGCTTGGGCTGCTCCCTGCACGGGTGCCGGAGGTGCACCTAACAAGCTCTTCTGCGATACCAAGGGTTCTCTGCGCAGCCGCTGCTCATGGGCACCTTCCCTGCAGGGCTCTTCACCGTACACCCAGCGATGGTGGTGTTGGCCTTCCCCGTGCCCTGCCTCAGCTGTTGCACCCAACATGGCTGGCCCCAGGGACTGAGGATGCTGACTGACAACTGCCCTGGTGCCCATCTTGGCACCGCTTCACGGGTGCCCTGGGCCTGAGCACCTTCCAGGGCTGCAGGGCCACACTGAGACCACTGGCTAATTAAAAAACAACCAAAACACCACAGCTTCGTGCTGTGAGTTTTCTCCAGGCAGTGCAAGAAAAGGCTTTTCTTCCAAGATGTGAAAATCCAAAGCACAGAAAGATGAGTCAATGAAAAGACTGTCCCATGAGCGTTCCCTCTCCCCTGTTGCAAAAGGGATTTATTTCCTCATGGTTAGGTATCCTCTAAGTGAAGCCACCTTCCCACTGCAGCTGGGGATGACTTTCCCTGAGCTGGTGGCACCCTGTGTTCAATCTCCACGCACTGAGGTGTCCCAGTGAATGTATCAGTTACCTATGGTGGCTTTTGGGCTTGAGTAGCTCTCAGACCATCCTCCATCCTGAGTACCACGAAAAAGTTGGGAAAGATCTGTGCTCTCTGCAGATACCAGTGGAAAAAGTGGCAAGTTTCTCCCTTGTACATGTGCGTGGTTAAATAAGTTAATGACTGCATGAAACAGTGACCACAAAGCTCTGTTTCCACATGTGCATCTGATGAGTGTCTGTTAGCAAACCCACCTTGCACAGAATAGTGGGGGAAATTATACCTGGGGAAGAAAACTGAGGAACGAGTGTCTCTGTAAGTCATGGCACTTCTTCTCAATACCCGTATTCAGGGGTGGAACAAGCCTGAGTTCACTTGCAGCAATGAAATGCCCCATTAATCACATATGCCTTTGAAAGGGATATGTCAGGCTTGGCTTATACGCCTACATTGGTACCTGATCCCATCTAGACAATGCAAGACAAGCACTTAACAAAGAAGCTCTAGTTAGTAACTTGACTTATTTGTTAGTTTGCTAGTTAGATATAAATCAAAGCGTCATAATAAGCCAATGATGTAGCAGCAGCTGCAATCTAATTTAGAGGGAAACAGCCTCATTTTAGTTTTCTTGACATGAGCACAAAAGACAGTATCAATACTGAAGCTGGCAGAGACACAGCTGTATAAAACCAGTGAAAGGTCCAAATACGAGGGGAAACATATTATCTCAGTGAAAGAAAACTTAGAACAAGATTGGGTCTATACTTTAACAGTTTTAAATTGTCAACAAAAGAATGCTGACTACAATGAATAAATCCATCTTGGAGCTATGCTGTGACATTTAAAAATCATTTTACCAATGTGTTAAGCAAATAGCTCTAGTTACATCCTAAGCACTTGTGAGTACATAGGAAAGAGTTGCCTCAGGTATGGCCCTGACTGATCACACTTTTGAGTGTAATCATTTCTGTGGTAGATTGGCCTCCCAGATTTTACTGCAAAGCCTATTAACAAGCCGACCTTTGAGGCAATTGCACAAAATGCTGTGTAGTGGCAGCAAAGAATGCTCTTAGGACGGGCTGTATTTCTGGCTGGCAATGTAATGGCTCAGCTCCATTGACTTCAATTTAGCTATATCTTTTGATACTGGCTGGAGATGAGATCTGTGGTATCTATTTCAGGAAATGAATTTAGAACCAACAAAAATAAATACTTCCAGATGCAGCACTGAGTCAGCATAACACATTCAGTGCTGCTTGCAAGTACTGAGTCAGTTGGTACAGATAAATTTTTAAGAAGAGATGAATAGTTTTATGACTATGACATTTACAGACATTCTTGCTTTATCTTTTCCTTCATAAAATATAGGTCAGAGACTGTCTCCTCAGGTAATTACTGGCAAGTCCAAGCAGAGAAGAGTGTGGTATGCGTCACTTTGCAACTAGCTAGATGTATTATGAGATTGATTAGTGTTTTCTGCCTTTTGAGAATTTGGACACTGATGAAGCCAGGATGGTGAACTTGGTAAACCAGTGGCCTGAGCCTGTGTAACAAAATCTAGCACTCTTGCCTCTCAGAAGAGAGGAAGGCAGAGGTCTGCCATGTTCCTCTGCAAAAATTCTAACTCCTGCAGCTATTTGCACTAGTTCTACCTGAACAGTCTCATGAAAACATATCCCTGAGGGTAGATTCTGATCTTGTGGTCCTTCATCAGAAGTATGAATTAGGAAGTAGTTTAATGGGCTTTGACAGGGTTGCTGGTGTGAACAAAATCTACAGAATTTGGCACGAACAATCAAAATTTTAGGCAGCCTATCTGACTTGAAGAGTCCTGTTAGTCCTCACCTAAGATTTCACCATTTAAACACAACGTATGTCCTTGAACTTGCGATGTATCTTTGTGGTTCATGACGGCTGGAGTGCTTTCTGCAGTGTAGAGAAATCACATGCTACCAATCCAGGACCTCCAAGCCCTAAGTGCTCTTAAAAGAGATGGCAGATACTTTCATTCATGTCCTCACCTGATTTTGCCACATGCAGTTTCGCTGCACTTATCACAAGAACATTGTATTACCATAAATATTAGAGCATTGCCGGTGCTATGGGACAGAATACCTCTTTGATGAGGTAGAGTAACTGTATGTTCCTCTTTTCCATGAGAAATGTCTCTTATAAAGAAATATAAATCAGGGGTATGTGTGCGGGGGATCCCAGGACAGAGCTTTATCTCATGACTTGGTTCTTTGTGCTGCAGTACAGAGCACAAAGTGTTGAAGCATTGAATCTAGAATGCTGAGGATTGGCATGGATGGCAATTGAGGATGGAATGGTACATACGAAGTAATAGCAACTAGTAATGCTCATATTAACAGTTTTTCATAATTACTCTGTTCTGTGCCAGTGCTGATACTGGTGAGCAAAGTTGTGTGGGAAATCACTTAGTTAAAGCAGTAGAAATCCAATGCACAGATTATTGCTCAACAACAGTTCTACTGAAATTACAAGTGCATAGACTGTACTGCATATTAAATCATAATGTTTAGGAAAACCCAAGAGTGGTCCACATACTGTAATCTGGCTCCAGATACAAATGAAAAGTTGTTTAAAATCTACTGTATGTTTGATTAACCAGTTTTGTACTGTCAGGAGTATTCATTTGATTGTTACTGACATTTTCCTTGCATTGTCATCTCAGTCAGTGTTGGCTGATGCTGCTCAAATCTACCTAGCACATTTTCTGGCATGAGGTTGATGTAATTCAGCACCTGACAGACAAACAGAGGAAATAGATTCTTTTTCTGTTTGTTTTCCTGTGCACATGGAGAACACACAGTAGCTGGTAGAATATTTTCTGTCATATTCAGTAGTTGGATTTTTCTTCTATCATAAATCATAAGCAAAGTTACTACTTGAGGAGGAAGAATTGTTTTGGTCTTGGTAATCCCACCTATTTGATTGATGACCAGGGCCAGTCATGCTAAGGGAATAAAGGGTGGGACACCTTAGCTTCTTGGGGAATGCCATTGTCCCTGGTACTGGTGTTCCTCTCAGGTCAGAGAAGAGCAATGTCAATTTCCTTGTGCATTTTCAGGAGACCTGAGTGAGTGAGGCCTGTACAGAAGAGATGCCACATCTCTCTCCCCTGGATTTCTTGGAGAAAACTGTATTTGAACATGTTTGAAATCGTACCACTTGAATTTTAGCTCATCTCAGTGCCTTGCATGATTGTAAGGTGTTTCTGTCCTTACCTAACTATCCTTATAGTCTCTTAAAATCCCTCTGGAGATGGAGAAGGTCTTAGGGCTTCCACCTGTCTGCTGCAACCAAGGACACTGCTACTTTACAACAGTTTGTTGAACTCTTTACGCTCTGTGTTGAAAGCCACCTAGAACATGTGATATCCACTGATCTCCACCAGTATAGGGACCCATGTTTCAGTTTTAGCTCAGTGTGTTTTGGTTTTGCTGTAAACCAATTCACTTGCAATAGTCCTAACCTAATTATAAAAGACTCCTGTTTCTGGCAAGTTTATAATTAGGTGGCAGCCACTTGCACCCTTTTCCCCTTCCAAGAGCAGGTGTAAGCAGGCTTAAGGGAACTTGGTGGGTATAAAGCAGGCTGGTGATATTTTTTATGTCGGCTTGAACTTGACCTTCATTTTTCTTGTGTCTTTCAGGAAATGCCTTGGGAAGGCGATCAAATAAACACCAGTGGGCTGGGCAATACTCAAACAATGAGGTTCTTTGAGTAATGTAGATCAAACTCATTTAAGATACAGCGAGACAAAGTAGTCTGACAGAAGAGCTGGACTGCCTGTCACCCAGCAATGGAATTTCCAGAGTTCATTGCAAAGTTTTAGGGCTGTTTAGCTGCCTTGCATCCATTTCTCATGCCCCTACTTTTGGTCAGATAGCTGCAGCAGATCTACTTCAGCGAACCAGGTTTCTTCAGCTTTGTCTGGGGAGCCACACTGCCTGAACAGCAGTAGCTAAGCACTCTGACTACAGCAGAACTACTTGTTCTCCTGTAAATTTGGCTTCTTTGCTGTATAACGGTCTCTGGGGCAGGGCAGGCTATACTTGCTGTCTAGGTGATGAAATTACAGTTTCTTGTATGCAGAAGGCAATCTATGTTGGGCTGACCAACCTCTTCCAGGCTTTCCTAGGAAAAAGCAGAGCTCTAGCTGTCAGGACCATCATGCTCACAGAAACCTGCCAGCCATCCCCTTGCCATTTGCCCAGCAGCTGTAACAGAAGGGGGAGTCACAGGTGAGATTGGGCATATATTCTCCATTTCCCCCTAGACTTGTGCTGTTAAGAGGGGTTAGTCTGACAGGGTTGGGAACTTCCCAGTTACTGCCCTCCAACGTGAGAGCAGTGCTGTCCCACGCTGCTGGGAGAGGCTGTGTGTGTATATGGACCTGAATCTGCTGGAACCAAAGAAGGGACGAAAATTTCCTGCACCATCTCCCTTTCTGGTTTTAGAGTCTGTGGGGAAGTGTTGTGAGAAAGGGCAGGTCCCACATGTGAGACAGGAATATGGGGCAGTGCTATGATCTGAGGGTGGGAGGAACAGCAGTGCATGTGAAGAGTTTGCATTCATGCAAACACTCCTTGAAGTCCAAAGGGCAGTGTGCCCATAAGGAGCATAGCAGCACCGTGAGGGGGCAGGAAATACCTGGGGGTTTGTTTCACCTTTTTCTGCCTGGGAGATGGGCCCAAGTGTACTGTGCATAGGAAAAGCTGCACCAGACTGTTTGGAAAGAATTACTTTGTTGTTTTAAATATAGCTTTTGGTGTCAAGACCACAGAGAATGAGGCCTGCTGCTCTCAGAGTTGAGCCGGTGAAGTACTTGGGGCTGGGAAACCCTGGGCAGCCCAGCACAGTGCTGTGTAGCAGGCATGACAATGCCATGTAAAAGAAGTTCCCTGAAAGGCTTTCAGAAGTCAGAGCAGCTATACAACAGCCTGGGAGTTTGTTAGCTCCCTTGCTACATCTGCCTGGAGATGAACAAGAGCCCCCATCAATGCCATTTTGCCTTTCTGTACCTCAGGCCTTGCGCCCACACCACCTGCTCAGGACAGACCCTCAGACAGACAGACGGATATGGATGCACTTGCTCTTACCCCCACACTTCTTTTTCTCCCCTTTTTCCTCCATGGCTTTTTGCTTTTAAAGGTTGCTGCTGACAAATCTATCTATTTGGGGCAAATTGTCAGTGAGAAACTTCCGCTCGAACTCTTTGGGACAAAACTGCCTCTTTGAAAGGGTAAATCCCGTTGCATGAAGGTCTGAACAATGGCCAAATGTGTTGCTGCTACTGCTGCCGCTGCTGCTGAGGCTGGGGCTGTGACAAAGAGCGGATTAATTGGTGCCGCGGCTGACTGGTTCGAGATGGCTCCACTCAGCCCGCGCTGCGGGGAGCCCCATTGACTGGGCCCCGAGTCCCACTTTTCACAAACTCCAAACAAAAGTCAATTTCTTTTTTATAAGGCGAGGGAAGAAAAAAAAAAAATCAGTTCATGTTTGAGCTCGGGAAGTTGACTTGTTGGATTATAGGGCGTCATGCTCTCTCTGTCTGTCTCTCCCATGCTTTAAAGTTGCTTCTCCCCCTAAGAGAAGAGCGAGGGGGGGAAAATGGAAGCAAAAGTGAGCTGTCCATATCAGTGGGAACGTGAGAGTGGGCTCTGGGGATAGAAAACTACCAAGAAGACTGGGCTCTATGACTCTGGGACTGTGCTGGGGATGAAGCTGGAGCTCTTATTTAGTGGAAATAAAGTTCTCCAGCCATCTGATGCTGTTCTCAGAAGTATCTGCAGCACATTCAATCCTTAGGTAGATAGCGCTGTCGGGGAACAAGACTGAGTTTGTGTGATCCAAGTCAGCATATCTGTACAGGGCTTCGTGACCAGAGAAGTCTCCTGCCCTCTTCTAGCAGGGAAGGTTTTCTCATGTGAAAGTGGGCAACACAACTAGGTGTCTTGTGTCCCCCTTGAATAACCTTTGACTCCCCCTGACTCTAAGCAGGTCCCACCAGGGAATGCAGAATGAGGTTCCCAAGTGGTACCTCCCGTGCACTCAGAAGAACTATAATATATATATAGGAGCAACCAGGGAGAGGGGGAAAAAGAAAGAAAACCAAGGGATTACTCTTGTGCATACGGAAGTTAATAGCCATTACCAAGTTGGCACAGTTTCTGCAGCTGAAGTTATACTGGAGCATTTTGGGAAGTTAATCCCTGTAATTGCTTTGATAATCTTGTAGTATTTGAGATATCACTCAATCAATATTTAGCTTTTCTTTTGGAAAATAGTGATCCCCAAATAAAAGAGGCTACTATGAGATGTAACTGCTGACCCTCTCCTCCTGGCGGTGGTATAGTATCAGATCTCCTAGTTACCTGCAATTTATTTGCATATATTTTGTCTTTGGAGAAGGACATTTCACGCTGGATTCTATTTCTCCCTTTTCTGCAGAGTGGGTCCTTTGATCTGACTCTCACTAATTGCTTTGACACACAGGGGAGGGAGTAGGGCATCCAGCAGTTGAAGTTAATTCCCTTGGTTTTTTAAACATAGTTTTCTGCAACCTATTCTTACTTTAACTATTTACAGTATGTTTTATCATCCACAGCTTTACTGCAAACTATATGTCAGGCAAACAGAGCTTGTAACTAGGGTTGAAGGGTGCAGAGTGTGGCAGTTTGAAGTTCATGATAATTCTCATGTGTTATATCTCTGTGCACTCTGCAAGAACTGATTTTTTTAAGGTGCACATAAAGTGATCATGGATTTTTTTTCTGTCCACTTTTCAAGTAGAACTATATTTGTAAAAACGGGTACAGTGAGAGCCAAACAGGAGGAACATCTGTTCATATTATTGATGTAGCTCTGCAAGTATAACCTAACTTGAAAAGAGCCTCCTCTGGCTTCATTGCTGAGCTCTAGGATTTAACAGCCTCCTCCCCCTCCCTGCCCCTCCCTAAACCTTTGACTATGACCTTCGCTATGCCACTGTGTTTGCTTTTAGCCTGTATGATGTTCTTTGGCTTTTGACTAGCCTGACACTGGAAAGACTCTGCCACCTTCCTAGGCTGATCCTCTTTCTGTCTGTGTTGTAATGAACTATATAGTTCAGAATTAATCTATCTCTGAATTTATCAATAAACAAAAAGAGCCATGAAGCAAGAAAACTGTAGAAAAGTGAAACTATTGGTTTCATTATTCTCCCTTTTCTTCCTCCCTACAAGAATCCATCAAGGAAACTATGAAGATATGAAAGGTGAAATCTCTTGTATTACACATTAAGTCTGGCATAGACATCTATAAGAAGCAGAGAGATCCTATGCTGAGTTTTTCCTTACCATTGGATATGCCCTTAAAATTTTCATGGTTTCCTTAGAGGAGCTTCATTAGTGTGCAGAAAACAATACAAAGAATTATCCTCTTCGTTGTGCCCTTATTCTTATGCTTCTGGCTGTCAGCTACCCAGCTCTCCTAAAACTAAAGATGGCAATTTTCAGCAGAGCAGCTGAGTTGTGGGGAACTCCAAGGGAAGGAAAGTTCTGATATGTCAAAGGTGTTGGAAAAATCAAACGGAAAGAGACTGGAGAAGAGGTGGTTAGAATTGACTAGAAGGACATCATTAGTGATTTGAGAGAGAGCAATTCCTGCAGAGTGAAGTGGCTGAAAAACAGACTGCTGAGTGTCAGAGAGGTGAGTTCAAGAGAATGGGAGTAAACTAGTCATTTGAAAGGATAAGAGGTAAAGGAGATGAGAAAGGCATAATGGTATGTAGAGGAGGGTTGTTTTTGCAGAGAGTTCAGAGGCTTATTTGAAAACAGATGAAGAGGGCAATCCATAGAAAGAGTGTGCTGGCAAGTCTGGAGAAGGAAAATGCTTATCAAAAAAATGAGTAGGGGTGGGAGGAGGCTGAAGGTACCCTAGCAGGGAGTGAATGAAGAAAGGATTTAAGAAATAAGGCATTGTAGAGGCTGGCAGAGATAGTAGTTAGTTGGTGTAGAAGGGCAAGAAGGGAAGCTGAGAAGCAAGTTATGGGTAACAATCACCAGATTGATGGGCTAAAGGAAAGACAAAGAAAGATGAAGAAATCATAGCAGCCAAAAGGTAACTGGAGAGTGCACAAGGTATAAATGGCAGAAACAGCTATGAAGTGAGGTCAGTGACTCTCTTCTGAGATGACGGCTGAAGCGTGAAGCTCTTAAAATAGGACTTAAGCTGCAAAAATCAACAAAAGAAATGCAACTGGTAAAAGCAAAGAGAAGAAGGAATGGTTATCAAGAACACATTATAAAGCGGCAGACAAGAAAAGAGAGGAGAAAGGGAGCAGCACCACAGCTGGCAAATGTAATGGAGCTCACACTGAGGCAAAGAGAACTGAGGACACAGCAGTGCCACTACATACAAGGGATCTCAACATATTAAGCTGTTCTCAGGTGTGTCTGTAAGGGTTTCCAAAGCCTGTGGTCCCACCTTAGTTGGTGTGGTTGGGAAATATAAAGGAGACTTCAAATAAGACAACAACAGACAGGGAAGAATCTATGTATTCTCTACGAATTCTAAAGATTCTCTATGGATTCTCTGATTCTCTATGGATTCTAAGAAATGTATGGATTCTTTCTTTTTCATCCATATAAAATTCTTGGAATCCTCAGCAATTGTCAGATATCAGGATTTGTATCTTGGACAAATGGACCTGATTCCTGAGCCTGTAGTTTTTGCTCCCTGCCTAGAGAGTCCAGTGTTCAGCAACGGGGCTTACCTGATAGGGCTGAGCAGAGTGCTTTCCTTTCACTCCTGTTCTTCTCTTTGGTGCCCAAGATCAACATACAGTTGCCTATATCAACCTGGAAGCACTTAAAATAACTGATTTGCAAGATAAAGCCTTTGCTTTCCCTA
>NW_008626270.1:11201-30391 GCF_000691845.1 Merops nubicus
ATACTGAGCAGCTCAGTCACCCCTTCTCTGTCCAAGACTGCTTTGTAAGTCTGGCCCAGCTCATTCACAAAGCTCTGGCAATGTAAAGGGGCCTGTAGAGAAATAAGAATATGAGTTATGCTTTTTTATGTCACAAGAACTGCATGGATGGCTCTTGGCTTCCAAGAGAAGCCAGCCTATTGCACTGAAACATCACTAAGTGATCCTTGTTTTGGGCCCTGTACTGGCAGAAGTTAAACAACAGAGTAGAGCTGATTTTTTTTCATGTCTCCCAGACACACAGATGCTACAGTACATACTAGGATGCCAGTTGCACTGGGCTGCACTGTGCTCACCCCAAATAGGGCCATCTGCTCAGACTCATTGAGTAAATGTGTAACATCAGTGTGGAGACAGCCAGGTGTGAAGACGGAGAACATCAAGGTGAGTGCAAGTGATCAAGCCTCCTGCTTCTCAGAGACCAGGCTACCTCTGCCAGAGTGCCAAGCAAGGAAAGAGACACTACTTTTTTTTGTATGAAATAAACACCTTTGGTATGGAAACTATGAAGAGGCAACAAATATGCAGCCTTGCTCTGCTTTGTGTAAGATCAGTTTTGAGGGTTGAGCTCAATCTAAAGTTGCAAATGACAAGGACTAACATTTCTGTTTCTGTTGAGTCCATGGGCTTCTCCTCCATAGAAAAGTTCAGAGGTGGAGAAAGCCCATATGAGCTTCCTGGGCTGGGAATCCAGTTTGTCAGAACCCTCCGGGCCAAGCAGATGGCAATGTGCAATTGCTAGTCAAGGAGATAATACTGGAGTCGGAATATCTGTAGTTCCTGAGGTCCAACTCATGTCTTGCCAGGGCAGTTGCTTTTAAAGAGCTATGTGACTTTGCTACCAATCTGACTTAAAAATCATCATTTTTTTGTGTTGTGAAAGGACAACTAAATGAATTTCAGGAGCCCTGGCTTACACTCTCTGTCTGCAACTTGTTTTTGTGGTTATTTACATGAAATTGTTGTTTCTGGATGACAACTGAACATAATTCAATTTAACTGCACACTACCAGGTTTGCAAGGCTACCTGGTAGAAGTAATTTATTTCCTCTGGAAAATGATGGGTTGAGCTGGAGGGATGTGTCAGCCTCTCACTCCTGCCTCTCTTACAGACTGTGAAATATGACTTTAATGTCAGAGTCAGGAAGTTAAGTCCAGTTCTGAGTACACACAACCCCATGAGTTGTGTCAGGAAAAAGGATAATTGATGTTTCATTTGTTGTGAAATATTTCTACAGGTCATTTGTTTAGTTTGAAATAATAAGATTTAAAATATGTGTTATATACATTATTGAAGAAAATGTCTTTATTATACTATTAATCATGTTTTTGCAATTAATTAGTCATTGGATTATTTAAGTTGCAAATGCAGTTAAAAGAGTATTGCAAGATATCCAGACTATTTTCATCAGAGCTCTCTGTTTCTTGGCATTGCATAGGCAAAAGAGGAGATTAATTTTGCTTGATTTTTAGAAATCTGAGTTGCAGAATCGGTTATCTCCATCTCATTTTATGCTGAGAAAAAGACATTTTATGATGCATTCCTAACATCTATTTTAGATTTCAAATTTTGGTTGAGTTTAATTGCACTGTAAAAGTATGAATTTAGTAGATACTCTAAAAGGAGCTGTCTTTTTGCTGCCATGTCAACCCCAGGCAGATCTTTAAGCACCTTACTGTTTAAGAGGGCAAAAAAGCCGAAATATAGAAGAGTGGAGATATCCTTATTTGCTTTCCATGAACAGGGAACAGTAGTGCAAAGGGACTGAAGGTGAGCTTCATCTGACCACAAAAGCGACTTCTGCAGTGCTAACTGACTCTCAAGGCATCAAGTCTCACAAGGCTCAGAGGCAGGTGTCTTCACATCAATACTAAAAGTCAGATGAGATGAATCCCCCTGGCTCCCTGTCACATGGGAAGCTGGTGGTGGTGCCTGAGAATGAGCCCAGTTTTCCTGAGAACCTTAACGGTGATGTCCTTCTGTGAAGACCTCTTGCTCTAATACAAATGCTTCTACTGAGGCAGACACTGGGCACCCTGAAAGCTTTCATTAAGCTGTAAAGGACAATACCTAACTATTGACTTGTCTGCAAAAATGTGTGTCCTCTGAATGGTCAGGTAGAACATTACCCAGCTGTGGTGTTCAGTAGAGGCAGCGTAGAGCCCTGGGCCTCCATTTGTCCTCCAGATGTCTGGTAGCAGTGACTTCCAGAGGGAGGGAAGCTATGGTTCTTCTTTTTTGTATCTTGATCCTGTACATGTCTTTTGATTGTCTTTCCAAAGCAATGTGGTGATTTAACTCCAGCTGGCAACTGTGCACCTCATAGCTTCTCACTCACTCCCCGCTGGTGGGATGGGGGAAGAGGATAAGAAGAGTAAAAGTGAGAAAACTCATAGGTTGGGATAACAACAGTTTAACAGGTAAAGCAAGAAAATGAAAAAGTAAAAGTAAAAGCAAAAGCAAAAGCAAAAGTAAAAGTAAAAGTAAAAGTAAAAGTAAAAGCTGTGCACACAAGCAAAGCAAAATAAATAAATTAATTTACCCTTTCCCAGCGGCAGGCAGGTGTTCAGCCTTCTCCAGGAAAGCTGGGATCCATCATGTGTAATGCTGGCTTGGGAAGATAAAATGCCATCATTCTGAACTCCCCTCCTTTTTGCTTCTTTCTTCCCCCAGTTTAATACACTGAGCATGTTGTCATAAGGTCCAGAATGTCCCTGTGGTCAGCTGGGGTCAGCTGTCCTGGCTGTGTCCCCTCCCTGCTTCTTGTACATCCCCAGCTTCCTCACCAGTGGAATGGGGTGAGGAGCAGAAAAAGCTTCAACTCTGAGCGAGCACTGCTCAGCAATACCAAAAACATCCCTGTGTTATCAGCAGTGTTTCCAGCACAAATCCAAATCATAGTCCAACTGGTCTGGCCTTCTTCTGAAGTTACTTCATTCTCTTGTAATTATCTCCTTGGTCCTTGTCTTCCTCATTCCACTTGTATCTGCTAAATTCAGCTAGTTCTTTGTTAGCAGCATTAATTTTCTCAAAAAAAGTTTACTCTCGGTCAGCTCTTGTGGCCTAAGGTTCAGCCATTTTAGCTGCTAATACTAAGCCACTGCTGTTAAATGAGACTACTCAGAGAGAACACAGTTAATAAAATTTCTTCTATAACACTGGCACAGGGTTAATTTTTTCCATAGTAGCCAGTATGGGACTGTGATTCGGATTTGTGCTGGAAACGTTGATGTTAACACAGCTGTAACACAGTTGTAGCTGTTGCTGAGCGGTGCTCACAGACAGTCGAGGCCTTTTCTGCCCCTCACCACACCCCACCGGTGAGGAAGCTGGGGATGTACAGGAAGCAGGGAGGGGACACAGCCAGGACAGCTGACCCCAGCTGACCACAGGGACATTCTGGACCATATGACAACATGCTCAGCATATAAAGCTGAGGGAAGAAAGAAGAAAAGAGGGTGTGGGGGGGTGACATTTAGAGTGATGCCATTTTGTCTTCCCAAGCCAGCATTACACATGATGGATCCCAGCTTTCCTGGAGAAGGCTGAACACCTGCCTGCCAATGGGAAGTGCTGAATGAATTTCCTTGTTTTGTTTTGCTTGAGTGCACGGCTTTTGCTTTACCTGTAAAACTGTCTTTATACCAATCCATGAGTTTTCTCACTTTTACTCTTCCAATTCTCTTCCCCCATCCCACCAGGAGGGAGGGAGTGAGCAGCTGCATGTGGCTTAGTTGCAGCTGGAGTTGAACCATGACAAGCAATCAAAAGATACGATGCCGAACCTCCTTTGGGACCTTGCAGGCAGAAACATAGAAGGTGTGTTTAACTGAAGATATTTTTGAAAGGTAGCGCAGTTCAGACTCCCTCAGAGTTATTTACCCACCACCAGGCTGTTTCTAGGACATACAAGGGATACTTGGGAGGATGATTAATACACTTTGCACCACTTGATTGGATAATAGAGCAAAGAAGCAATAGATGCCATCTTACATGCTAATTATTCCATTAGAAAATGTGTGCATGGTGGCAGAACCAAGCCATCCAAAATTTTTTTTTATTCAAAAGCCCAGACTTTTGTTTCAGCATGTTGCATTTTGCATGTCTACAACTTTCATACCCGATCAGTCCAAGACCTTCTAAAGACAGAGAAACTGAATCAAGGTCAAAGCGACCGTTTTCCACTGTGAACCAATGGCAGTGAGGGTTAAGACTGGAGATAGCCTGATTTTCAGGCCTCTTTTAATCACTGTATCATGCTTCCTCCTTAGTATATCCAAACATTTCTCTAAACTACTCTGTCCAAGATTTATTTTTTTTTGAGAGAGAGTGGGGATGTAAATTTTAAACTCAATACATTGTCCAGGAATATGAGTTACACAATCAGATATTTGTGGAGGGATGTACATCTGTATGTTTACACTGAGGAGCAATTATCACTCTCTTCTACTCTTTTTCTCTGCTGAGTAGAGAAAAGTATGAACAATTAATTTCATGTCTCTTCCATAAGCCAAAGAAGCACTCTCGATCTTTACTTTCAAGAAGCAATTAACTTCAGCTTTATTAGTCAAGTTGTGTTATGAAGTTTCAGTCTTTCATTGTACACTGTGAATTTTAATTACAATTTATTAAAATAATTTAATTGACTTCAGTCAATGGGCGTGAATGAGGGCAGAATTTCCCTGAGAAAGCTGTAGACAGAAGAAAAGGCCACCCATCCTAAATGCCTTCTGCCTGCCCTTTTTTGGGTTGCATCAGACTGTTTGAAAGAGGGCTGCATTTATCATCTTTGATGCCTCCAGCTCAATGGTCAATTCATATTAGATTCCACAAAAGGCAGTGAACCAAATTCATCTCTGATACAATTCCATTGACTTCAATGGTCTTACCACAGGGATTAAACTGGCCTAATATTATAGTATTAGAATGTGTGTGTGTGTGTGTGTGTACTATTAGTCCAGACTCTTTGCTGGAGATCATGCCATGTAAAAGCTGATAGCTGTTGCAGTTGCAATTTGCTCAAGAAATCCAGCTCCTTTTGTTGACCCACTGAAGTTCACATTCCAAAAAAAAAAAAAAAAAAGAGACCACCCCTCCCTCCAAATCCCTAATCAATTTGAAACTGCAGCTGAATTTAGATGCATATTTGCTAATGTGGTTTATTATGCATGCAAATATTGGTATAAAAGGTGTTTCAATTATTTTCTAAGGCAGGGACCTATGCATTCTCCACAGTCACAAAGGGTTTAAATGGAGTTATTTTTCCCTGCCTATAATCGTTCTCCCTTTTAAGTACCCAGGCAGAAAAAGTAAGTTTACTGCTTCTAGCACAATGGCTCTCTTCACTTTTAGGTTTGAGAGACCTGGGTGACCTACGAAAGTTAATTAGAAGGTTAACAAAGACTAAGGCAGAGTAGAATACAGCGCCTCTCCTCCAGCCAAAGATGTCATCCATTAATTAGGGAAATCGTTAAGGTGGCCTTTATTGAATCCATAGAAAATCGGCAGTTGGCGGTCGACAGTTTTGATCAGATTTTCCTCTCCCCAGTAATACTACCCTTAACCGTAGGAGACGCGGAGGGTTCGGGGTGGGACGGGAGGGGTGAGGAGGGAAGTGTGTGTGCGGGTAGGGGGAGTGTGTGTTTCAGCGACATTACAGTTAAACAGCCGCCAATTGTGACGGCTTTGATTCTCAGGCTTACACGGCATACTTTTTCCATGATGTAATCTTTATTGAACCTGGAAGCTTGGGGGTGGGGGGCAGGGGGCAAGTGAAACTCGCTGCTGCTGCTGCGGCCGCTGCTGCCTCTCAGCCGCAGGAAGCCCTGGGAGTTAACACTGCAGTCATCATAGGCAGAGCTTGTGGCTCAGGCATGGCAATACGCTATGACTCCCCTTCCCTCCGAACCGAAGCCTGTCTGCTTCTAGCAACGAGAGCAAACAGCCATCTGCACAACAGACCCTTCATTTCTCCACAAATACATTCACTTTAAAGTTGAAGGGCCTTTTTGAAGACCTTAGGGGTTTTTTTTCTAGACTCCTTTTTTTTTTCCCACTACAGTACCAAAGTGGTGTTGCCATGGAGAATTTCAAGTGAAATGTTAGACAGTCCTGGCATTTTAACATGTATGTTTTTTAACCTGCTGGGAGAATTGGCTGGGTGGAGGTCTTTACTGGCGTAGTTTTGACATTTTCCCCTACATGTTGAATAAGCTATGCCAAGGACAGTGATTGCAGCAAGTCCAGCTTGTTCAGTATTGTAACCAAGAAAGTGACCCAGCATTGAAGAAGTGTTTTGTTTCAGCATGGGAAGCTATCACCTTCCAGGGGAGGAAGGCAAAGACACGGGCTACTGCAGTCTAGGATGCTTATGTTAAAGCAATGCTGTCCCAGCTCTGATGTCCTGGAACCTGTTATCTGGAGCCATTGGTTTAAGGATCTGAAAAATGTGGAAGCAAGAGCTGTTTGGATATCTAGAGGACTATATTCTAAGCAACGCGTGGTCCAAAATGTCTTAGAAAGTTTTAAAAAACAAAGCAATTGGATGAATAATACTTTAATTGACCAGTCTTCTTCAGGATAATTTATACACAGTTCCAGGCCATTAAAGACCGACAAGCTACTAAAATAATCTTGTACTTATTCTTGCACCTCATATTCTGGTAAAAAGCTTCTTCAGGTTAGCATGAATTTCTCTACCAAAAAGAATTTAAATGTGAAATACCAAGACAAAATGGCTACATTTCAGAAACAAGTTTTAATATGCTCAGGGCACATATCTGCCTTATTGCCTTTATCTTTCTGTACACTGCAGTAGATAGTAATTTATTTTATATATAGCCCATAGTTCAAACTCTCCCATAAAATAATTCAAGCTTGCTTAGTATTTTTAATATGCAAAATATGACATATTGAAAGCAAGTATCAGCACAGGAAGAGTAGCAAAGAAATGCCAAGCTTCTTCTGATACGCTTCCTGCAACCCTCAGCTTTTTTCATCCTTCTTCTTGTATCAAAAGGGAGATGGATGGGGCAAAGTATACTCCATGAGTATGGCTTTCCCCACACTTTGAGGAGCTCCAGAACTGTGATTTGACCTGGAGAGGTGTTGTGTTCCCACAGCTCTGTTTTGGACCTTTTCTCTTTTAGGCTAAGAGACAAAGTAACTCATCCATTGTGTAGCCATTGAGATCCCATAATGGAGTGCTATAAGAGGGCCACACACTATTACTCTTTTATTACGGAGCAGCAGTGGCTGTTCAAGAGTTACTGTGGATTTTTATGTTTTCCTACTCCCTTTTGTCTTCTAGTAACAGTCCTGTGGCTTTGATAGCTTTGGTCTCTGACTAGAGAAGGGTTCCTAAATTTAAGGTGGCATCTGTGGGAGGCTTCATTCTGGGTAGGGGAACACCGGGTCCATATTGCTTAGACATGCTTTGGTATTACTGCAGCTTCCATATTAAAATGCGTGTGAGAATGGAGAGCTGGTGTCTGTGTTAACTTCAGCACTCCTGCAATGAACTCCCTGACAATATTGAGCAGCATTTGTACAAAGCCCCTGGCAAGCAGTGCATTACTAATGGAGATGTTGTGGAAAGCATGGACAGGATGAAATCCCAAGGGCAGAAGATTCTTGTAGCTATAGCTATAAGAAGCATAAAAAGGATAAGAAGGTGACTTACAGTGTTTTTTTCTCAGCTGATGCTCCTGGAGTTGCTGCCCAGATCTGTATCTTTCATATGGAACTTTAGTGGATTTTTAATGGGATT
The DNA here is from genome assembly GCF_000691845.1 of Merops nubicus. Classification (NCBI taxonomy): domain Eukaryota; kingdom Metazoa; phylum Chordata; class Aves; order Coraciiformes; family Meropidae; genus Merops; species Merops nubicus. The sequence continues at coordinate 19,010 of NW_008626270.1, forward strand.
TTTTTTTTCCTTGGTGGCTGTGACTGGGAGCAAAACAAACACAAATCATTGCAAAGACAATTTTATAGTGATTTCACAGTTAATACAGCTTTATGAAGGCTGGTAAAAGGTGGACACTAGTAGCAGTTTTAATCTATGTTCAACATAACAACACATACAAGTGACTGAGAAAGTGGTTGGGTTTTTTTTTATTATTTTTTGTTTGTTTGTTTGTTTTTTTTTGTTTTGTTTTTTTCCACTTAGTTTAAATTTCCTGAAATGACACAGGAAGGAATGAGTATAGGAGGCAAGGCAAAATATGTGCAGTCAAAACTGTAGGAAGTTCTCTGGATGTCCAGTTGTGCAGTTTCTCCCCCTGCCATGTTCTTTAAAAGCATCATGGAGGGGATTTCTGGGGACGTTCAGTTGTCTAGAAGGGAATTCCACCTAGCTTTAGGCATCTGCTCCTGTTTTAGTGTCTGGACTGTCTTCTTCTATTCAAGGGGGGCGGAGGAACACTTGTAAAACTTGTTCTTTTGACCTGTTTCAGACTACCATGTCAAGATGAGATGAACTGTGCCCTCAACGTGTCTCCTCCCATCCTCAGAGTAAAGAGACAGTCTTGACAACAGCTTCATCTGGGTTAAGCTCAACCTGGAAAATGACTGCTGTAGCTGAACAGAAGCATTTTCCACTAAATGAACTCCAACATATAACAACTTGTGGGAACAGAGGAGGATCACTGGGGAGATATGAGGTGAAAAAGGACATGCCTAGAGAAGAAAAGACAGTTACATATACTGAAAGGGGAGCTGTCAGATCAAGGAAAATCACTCCTGGAGTTTTCCAATAAGATTTATACTTTTAATAAATACCTGGGTGCAATACATAGCAGCATTAGCTACACAGAGAAGGACAAGACTATCCAGGATAAAGAGCTGATAGCCTTTACAAATCGAACAGAGATGATTTCTAACTGTGTAAAATGCCCTTAAGGATGAATTGGAAGATTTCTGGTGAAGCCAGAAGTTCATTACGTAGAAATGTAAAAGGGGAAAAAAACCCACCTCCTTCTATTACTGACTGCACTCTGACCATGAGACACTAAAGTTATAGGGCTGCCAAGTAGGCAAATGCAATTCTAGGTTATATCAAATGAGCTGTTTCCAGTAGAGAAAGGAAAACAGGAATGCTGTGCTCTGCCATGCACTGAGACTTCCTGTGGAATTCTATGAACAAAACCTGCAGAAATGGAGGCTATCACAAGTGACGAAAATAAGGTCTAAAGACCTGAGAAAAGAGCATGAGACCTTGCAGAAGGGATTAAAACAACATCTGAAGGCTTTGCTGAAAGGCTTGGGAGATGGCCTGAGACTGGAGGTAAAATTTTTTGGGGGCAGCAGAAGCTGGAACAAGTTCAAAATAGATGAATAAGGAACCAGTAACCAGATGGCTGAGGACCAGCAGCTTTTCCGGGGACAGGGGAGGCCAAGGAATCTTTGGCAAGTTTGGAGGTTACTAACTGAACAGGATGGCAGTGAGGATTTAAAAAGCTAAAAATACCAACAGCACAAGGAAATCAAAAAGTTGCAAGAGTCAGAGACCTGATGTGGAATTAAGGTTGTCAGATGACTTCTGTTGCCTAACCTTACCTAACACTGTCACAACTGCAGAAACCAGAAGGGAAGAAGTCAAACAAACTGCCTGAATATAATAAACTTCCAAAAAAATTGCAGTGAATGATCACTCACAGGAAGCATACCCAGAACCTTTATGTCAAAGAAGCTGAACAGCAACAGTGTTTCCCAGGAACCAAAGAGGCCTGAAGCATTACCTGAAGCAAAAAAAAGACTCAGTTATCAACTCCATTTCTGAACTGGGGCACACAGTCCAAAGCCACTAGAAACCAGACAGTAGGCTGAGGCTCAGCAGGGATCTTGGAGAAGAGAAGGGGAGAATCTACCTAAGCTGAGAGAGAACCTGAGGAGCCTTTCCTCCTGGCATCCCTCCAGCAAGGGCTGCCAAGATGCTTTGGCAATGGACCAATTTAGAGGGACTCAACTAGAGTTGGACTGGCCTGCAAAGATCAGCAAAATGAGGTCAGAGCTGTTCTGAGAGGTGCTGGAATTTGCCACGGAGCTCAGCTGCAGCTGTACACTGAAAGGGGAAAATGCTACAGGAGAGACACAGGAGTTCAGTGCTGCAGACGTGGTGAGTATGGGTGAGAGCCTGATGTGTGGGGTGGCAACCTTCCTTATGGCACTTCTGAGGGATTAGAAGGAATGATTTAGAAGCCTCCTCCCTGGAAAAACTCATGGTCAGGTTGGACAGGGCTCTGAGCAACCTGATCTTGTTAAAGATGTCCCTGCTCACTGCAGGGGGGGTTGGACTAGATGACCTTTACAGGTCCCTTCCAACCCAAAGCATTCTGTGATGCAATTGGTTTGTGTGACAAGGAAAATATTTGCTAAGGGAAGCAGCCTTATTGACTGTTCATTTAAGAGGGAAATACCACAATAAGGATAGCCTGGAGTGTGGCCAAAATGGAGAAGCTGGTGGTATCCAGTGAAAGCCCTTGCCCAGCTTTGAAAGGCAAAAGATGCAGCTTATTGACCTGAAAGTCAAAGTGTGGAAGTAGAAGGGCCAGAGCTGATGACCTAGCCATCTTAGGCAGGTGGCCTGGCTATGGCCAAGTGTGTGAGGGGTTACCAGCTTTGAGGACAGTGGGCACCAGCTGAACATACAGGTCATTTGGTGGGCATGGGATGAAGTGAGGAGACATCATGGCGAGGACCAGCTTCTGCAGCTTGTTGTGAAAGGTGAGTCTCCAAACAGTGAGGGTCTAGACTGCCACCCTTGTAGATGTTGCATGGGTGAAATAAATGAGCTGAAACTATCTGACCTGTAGGGTATGAGTGACCTTATTTATAGGGGAAGAAGGTGTCATAACACAGTCTGTACTCTGATAGCAAAAGAAAGCTGAGGAGGATCCAAGACGTGCCTTGAGACCTGGGAAATCTCAGCAGTGAATGCTGCTGTGTATCAGGGGCAGTTTGCACAAGCAGGTTGCTTTGGAGCATCAGTGCAGCTTTGAAGCTAATCCCGTGCTGACCCCTGCTTGCAGCAGGCTGGCTCAGTGACAGAGCAGCTGTAGTGCGTATGCCCTCATCTCCTGTCAGAGAACACTACTTGGGAAGCGCAGATACCCATCGAATGTGCTTCAAGCACCCCATCCACTTGTGCAGTGGGGTGTTTGTTCCAGAGAAGCTGACTGTTACATGAAGGAACCCCGCGGGCGGCATGCAGCATAGATTTGAAGGTCAATAGGTTCAGTTCTCCGTTGAGCCAAAGTTCTTGCTTACAGGAACAAAGACAGAGGGTATTGTAACTGTGCAATCGTGAGTTATGAGCAGCCAACAGAGAAGGGGTGAGCACTGGATCAGGACATCTTTTAATGGCACTTGTTAATGAAAAGGGCTATGAAGATGAGCCTCTGGCGGGGGGGGTCAAGGGTGGTGCCTCTGAGTCCTGAAGTCACTGGTCACTGGTTTTCATTCATATGAAGACTCGAGGCCCATCTTTAAAGTCACTGACCCATTTAACTGCCCCACACTGTCTGGGGAGAGGGCATTGTACACACCACTAAAGACCTGAAGGTGCCTTCAGCAGTAGCGTGGATGTCATCCACAGGTCTGGTTAAGAGAGATGATAGTGCCTGCCTCAGTACAAAGGAGAACAAGCTGAAAGAAATAAAACTGCAGTAGGTGCAGTTGCGGTCACGGGAGGATAACACCTTGGATATCTCAGTGTTTCAGTCTGGTTTCCATACTTGGTTTTAAGAGGAATTGGCAAGTGGCAGTGGAAGCAAAGAGCAGGGGTGAAGGGCAGGAAGACAGAATTTCTACTGTGTCAGTAAGCAGCACTTGAAAGTGCCGGCTTCTGGCTGACACCGAGTGATCTTGGAAGCGGTCACTGCAAAGTGGGTCCCTCTCAGCCTGTCTGCTGTGCCGAGATGGCTCTGGGCACACTCGGAGACTGCTGGTAAGAAAGGCTGCATTTACAGCCGGCCTGGGACCAGATCAAGGCTGCCACTGAGCTTCAGCTTCCTGAAACGAGAGTTGCTCTGAAAAGAGGCACCTTCTTATGGACACACAGCACAACGAGAGAGTTTTCTGTAACAAAAAGGAAAATATGGCTGTGTACAGGACTGGGCAATTTCCCAGGCAGTCACAGATGTGTGGAGTTTTCTGGGGCGCTGAATTTACTACGGAGGCCTTATTTGTGGATTTGCCAATATCGCAGAGACACTACATAAACTGGGTGAGAAAGAGACACCAACTGCAGTGGCATGTGGGGCTGAAGCACTTTCAGAATTAGAGTTGCTTCTGTCTTGGCAGGGCCAATTTTAGAACCCTTTTAGGGAGCTGGTAGCCCCTGTAGGTCTAGATGCTAGCAATGAATAATTATGTAACAAATAATATGTACATTTGAAGATGTAATATTTGATTTATAAAGTTGAAGTTCTAATCTCAACAAGAGTCCAAGTAATCCATAGGCTTTGTAAACAGCTCAGAGAAAATGGGAGAAGTGCTCTGGTTTTGTAGTCACACTCGTGTCTTGGAATAAGAAAAGCGCGATGGACACCCTGTCCCAGCTGTCTGGTGGAAGTCAGTTGCAAGCGTTGCCCTGAGCCAAACTGCTCAGAGGAGGTACTCTAGAGTAGAAGATTGTCCCTCCATTTCCACAACATGTTCAGGTTCAAAGGTTTCTGGTGCATGTCCTAAATATTACTAGACATAGGATCAGCTATGCTGGAGAAATGTAGGTACTTCCCAAAGACTCTGCTTTGGATGTAGCATGTTTGGTAACTAGAAAATCTATTGGTAAATGTACTCATCCATACTAAGAACTGTCATTGTGACAGAGATTAAAGAGAAAATAATGTAAAACGTGGGAAAACTTTTCCAGTCATGTTCCTAGTACAAGCTGATGACCTTAAATACCTCATAGCTCATTCCTGAGCTATACAAGTGTTTTGAAACTGCCAGATATTTTGAGAATGCAAAAAATCTTAGGCAAACTATTAGAGGATTTGTGCTGAGTAAAGCACCAGAAAAAAAAAGCATAAGAAATGTGGCAAGAAATGAGCTCTTTGCAGTAATAAAGCTTTTGGGATAGATGTGCAGAAGAAAGGAAAAAGCTCATTAAGAATTTATTAGAGAAGAGATGTAGAAAGGAAGCCCAAGACTTTCCTTCAGTCTCTTAAACTCCTCCTGCAACCCAGAACATTCCCAAAGAGGGACAGAGTCAGCCACATGGTTGTACACAGTGCAAATATACAGCCTGTATTATACAGCTAAGGACTGCAGGTCATGTCATCAGCTGGAAGAAAGCAGCACAGCTTCATTTGCTTTCATGGGACAGCACCAGTTCTCCCCAGCTGCAGATTCAGCCCCTCTGTGCTCTTCTGCTGCACTAAGTGAGCTGTTTTTCCTGGCAACTTTTTTTTCTGGGTGTTGCTGTTTGCTATGGGGCTTGGGAGAAGAGCAAGACTTTTCCTTCAAGAGCAGATCTCTGAAACTGTTGGGCAAATAGCTCCTTACCCAGCCACCCTTTGCACCTTCTCCTGCATGTGAGGTCAACCCAGCATGCCTGGTTAGGGCAGTTCTCCTACCCTCTGCTGCGGAGAGGGTGCTGCATTCCTGGCTCCTGCCAGCTCTGTGGTGTATGTAAGACTTTAAACTTAGTATTGGGAAGAAGGAAACTTTCTTTGTTTTTTCAGAGAGGGGAAAAAAAAAGGCTGAGACAGTTTGTCAGAGGTTACCTTGTACCTATTGATATAAGTCCCTGTCTACTTCTCCAGAATACAGAGCCAAAACACAGTTATGTCACAGTGAAAACAACACAACCCCACCTCCTGCAACGGGAATGGATGACAGGGAAGACTGGGAGGGGACAGGATAAATTGAAGACATGACCTAGGAGACAGTCAAAGGCAGAGACCAGTTTTCCAACCGCATCCTGTGGAGCACTTCACCCAGTCACTGCTAAGAGACTGTGAGGCTTTTCTATGGCGTCCAAAACTGAGGAGAGGAAGGAACAAAGATATGGAACTGTGTCCCACGAACTGGAGTGATCTGGAGGCACAGAGGCACCCACAGGAGAAGGAACAGAGGTTGGCAGGTACAGACTGAGGCAGGGTGGGAGGTATGAAGGGAGAAGGATTATGTCATGTTTACAGCACTAAGAGATTGTGATGGGGATGGCAGAGGCCCAGCATGTGTTGAAAGGAGAAAGATCTGCATGGAAGAAACATCTGCAAGTCAGTGTCTCTCCACTCTGTGCCTGTTCAGCAATGCCTTCTGGCACACCAGAATGAGGGGAGAGGTGCCCCTGGGGTACCTCCTCCTTACCTAGCCTTGAAGGAACCACCACCTCAGCTCCTAGTTCTTGCACTGTCAGTGCCTGGAGGTCCCAGGTGAGCTGGGAGACCTTCTGTGCTTAGAAGCCTCAAATGCAGCAGGAAAGAGAGGACAGTGCTGCATGTCTCTGCAAGTGCTCCTGCTCTAGGGAGACCAAACAGAGACCCAGGCTGGCAAAGAGAATGTGCCACATCTTAATCCACAGACCTTGCTGTAACAGCCTGTGGAATAAATGCTGCTTCTTACCACACCGTATAGCTTACAGAGTCACCCCATAGCAAGTTAACTGAATACCCAAACTTCCCAGATTGTGAACTCCAGGCTGCTGCGGGCTGCGCCGGCTCACGCTGAATCCGAGAGCACGTCACCCCTCCCAGCAGCAGCAATCCCAGCCCAGCCCATCACTCCCCTCAGAGCCCGTCCCAGCGCTCCCTCCACCAGGGCTTTTATCTAGAGAAGCTGAGGAGGATCTGTTCTGTAACTCCGGTGGGCTTGGGATCAGGTTTATATTTCTTTTGAAACCCTTGCCACTTGTGCAAACAAATTGCACTGGGTGGTGTAATTTGAGAGCGAAATTAAATGAAGAGGTGACACCACACGCCAGTGATGGGACATAAAACAAGGGAAACATTTCCAGATCACAAGCTGCCACTGAGCAAGTTTTTACATAATAGCAAACTTAGGGTTTGGATGACCGGTATTCTTAACAACTTTTCAGAAATATTTCCTGGAGCAAACCCAAAGAGAGAATCCTCATTTACCCTATTCCTTTCAGAAGTAATTGAATTCACTTGTTTAGGGTTTCTGCCTCCTCTACCTTTCATTCAGGGGCAATGTGAATTCTGCTAATCTCTCTACAAAACAGTCAATCTCTGCTAGTCCCACTAACCATCATTCAGCCATCCCATAATGAAAAATTGCTTTGATCCTCTCCATCTACTTCATTTCAAAAAAAAAGAAAAAAAAAAAAAAGGATTCCATTTAAAAAAAAAAAAAATTTAAAATCTCTAATAAACTCTGCCACCAAAAGGAATGTGTATGACTAGTTGCAGTGGGTTGTTTGAGAAACCCTGAGAGTTAAGAAGACTGCAAAAGTAGCTCACAGTTTTGGGAATTGGTATACAGCATTATTGTGAGTGTCCAAGCAGTTATGCAAGCTGTGGAAAATCACGTAGCAGAGAAGAGGGAAAATGCAGGAAGTGAATTAGTAGGCACTCTTTCTAGATACTGCATTTATGAGTAAATCTGCGTTACAGATTCTTCAGACTATATCCTGCTGCATGCAGCTACCCATTGCTGTATTCACACCCTATTAACTTGGATAAGCAAGATGGTGCTTTCGACCTCTGTGTGGGGAGAAGATCTGAAAACCATCTCCCTAGGAGATTATATTACTTGTCAGTCATCTATCAACCAGTCAGAACACTCTCCCTGCATTTTTTTTTTTGGCAGCTTACTGCAGCCTGTCCACCTTCATTGAGTGCATACTTTTTTACTGGTCCATTTTCAAACATCAGCTTTCACAGCAATCAGCAAAAATTAAAATCCATTCTGTGAAAACACATGTCCATCCCTCCTCTGTTCTCCTTAAGAAAAGTTCAGAATTGTTGGGAGTGTAAAAAATGCTGTATTTCTGTCTGAGAGGGCATACATAAAAATTAATCCTTCCCAGTCATCCTTTTCCCCAGTTGTGTGGAAGCCGCTGCCACGATCGTTTCCTCGCTGGTGAAAGTGGATGTGTTTTCTCATTCCTCTACATGCCTTGGAACAGCGTCCAGCCAGCCTGACACAGCACAAATGTCCGCTAATTTCTGTGATGAATTTACAGGCTAACTTCCTCTTACCTACTAAGCCAAGTCTTCAGACTGTGGGATCTGCTGCTGTAAAATACTCTGCAACACCTGGAAAAAAGTTGCCGTGCTTTAAAGTGGTGTAGCACTCTTCAGGCAAGCATCGCAAAACACGCTGCAAACACTTGGAGCCAGATCAAGGGAACGCTGCGAGTGAGTCATTTTACTTGAATGAAACACACTTCCATTCCCCACACAAATATGTGTCTATATGTGTGCTTTTATTTTCCTAGACACATTAGTTTTAGTTATTTACCCATTTGTGCTCCAGATAATTACATGCTGCGGATTCAATTGGATGCAGATTTATTCTTCACTTCCTGTCCTAAATTCACTGCAATTAAACAGCTGCTGTGTGCTTGGTGTAATAAATTTACACAAAATCTGGGTTGGTTTGGCATAGCAGAAAGGTTGTTTGGCATGGGCTTAGGACGGCTACATTACGTACAACTGGCAACCCCTGCATGGGTTATGCCTTCTCTCCCAGATGAGAATCGCCCTGCCATGATGCAACCAGAACTGTTTGCATGACAGAACTGTTTGCAAATTTATAGCTTCTTTTACTTGGCTCTTTTGAATATTCTCTCCCAACCTGAAAAAGAGAATGTCCTTAGCTTTCCTGGGCAAAGTCTTTTGGGAAGACCTAGCTGGAAAGGAACAAGAAGAAGAAATTCTTCAGGAGGCCTCTGTCTGTGGAAATAACTCCACTTCAGTTTACCAGGTGGAGCTTTCTCTCCCTGACTGCTGAGACAGGTGGGAAATCGAGGAAGGGGCTTTTTACATATTTCTGTGCATACCACAATATTTTTCAGTGTTTTGCACTATTATTAATCAAAGATCAGATAGTGATCTTACCTTTTGCAAGGGCACACAAGTGTGCAGTGCCTCTCGTTCCTCACTGACCTGCACCATCGCTCAGGAGATTTCACACCCCCTGCTTCCAACAGCTCCCTTTTGGTATCCACTGTCACCCATAGAGCATCCTTGCAGCCTCAAGTGACTGTGGTCTGTGTGCCAGCGTGAGTGGCACACAGTACTTTTGGGAGAGCAGATGTAAAGTCTGCTCTAGTGGGGCCTGCAGACTGGAATTAGCAATGTACTTCTGTTTATGAGTTAGCACACGTGTCTTTTTGTTTCCTGATACCTTCTGCATAATGAAGTCAATGGGAGTTAAACTCCTCAGCTGTGATTCACATATTCATTACTCTCCTGCAGTAACAAGCATGAATTTTATAGTGCATACAGTACGCTTATTACCAGTGTAAATAACTTGCTGCATCCAAAAAAAGTGTTGCAGGAATTAGGTCCCATTGTATCAAACTGAAGGGAAGAAGAGTTAGAAAAATTTGCTATGCGCTGCTGCCTAGGCCCAGATCTTATTATTGCTCAGCAGTAATTCTGGATCTTCGAGAAAGATCGTTTCCACAAGTGTCATTGGGGTTTGCTGAGGCCCCGCAGGAATTAACAAGGATTTAGCAAACCCTGGCAGTGGCTAAAAAATGCCTAGAGAAGCAGTGCACCTGAAAGCAAGACAGATTATTTATTTCACTTATCAATTCTGGGGTGAAATGTTACCTAGATGAAAATGGAGTGCAGATCACATTGGCTTTCTACAGCAGGAGCTCTTGAGGTAGCTTCCTTCGCAGAGATGCCCTGCAGGCTCGCTTTTGGGGTCACACAATAAGGCAAAACTCTCTCCCAAGGGGCTCTGAAGGCATTTCTGTGCAGTATCTCCTGTCACCCCATCTCAACAGAGTTGCACTATCACAGTTCCCTTCAGAAACCCACATGTGGTACCCATGCAGCTGCAGGACCACAGATGCCTCCGGGCTTAAAGGGAATGTGACACACCTAGGATAATCATCATAGGAAAGGCTGAAGGAATTCAGTTCTTATCAAGAAGAAACATTCATCTCTTTCTTACCAACCTTTCCACAGCCTGTAACTGTGCCTACCCCTACCTTGGGAATATCCAAGGTGCTTTGACTTAAATAAACGACAAGCCCAGCACTTCTTTGGCCCTTGGGTATTTTGGGGAAGGATCGTTTCCCATTTCTCAAACCCCTTTGACTCAGCTCCTGTTTAGCTTATAGAGAATTTATCCCTTGTCTGTGTCCACTCGCTCAGTGATGAAGAGGGACAGGATCAGGCCCATGATATGATACTATGATATTTCTTGAGCTTTTGGCTCCTCAAAAGTTCAACTCTAATCCACATTTTCTTCCTCCTGTGAAATGAAGTCAGAATTACCAAGGCTTGTGATCCACTAGAAGGGAGCCTTCAGCCAGATAAAAATGCTGCAGGGATGGGAGCAGTTAGCAGGTTGTTAGATCAAGGCTACCTATAAAGATGTACAGAGAGGAGCATCTCTGCAAAGGAGGCTGACATGTTTAGTGACATAAAGTGGCTTGACTGTTAGCTTCTTTTTTTTCTTTCTAAATGACAAGACAAAGCCATCTCTGCTCTCCTCCAACTCCCCTCACCCTCCCATCAATCCCCTTCCCCCTAGATGCTTGGAGTTTCTTCTTTTTAGAGGGAGGAAAAAAAAAAAAAAAAAAAGAGAGAGAGAGACATTTTCTTTCACACAAGCCCTCAGAATTACAGTTCATGAACTATTCAGTAAACTGACCGGCATGAACCTCCCTTCAACGGCCTAATCTAAGGGGTGGATCTATGTGTTTTGTTGCTTGTCAAAAACAATCACTGCTCGGCCCATTACATTTACAGCACGTCGTCCTTTAATTGGTGTAACACACTGAGGGCTGAAAGGAAGAAAGTCCTACAAAAGCCCCCGAGTGAATGAACCCTGACTCACACAAAAATACTCTTCAGAAGTTCAGAGCTGGGCACTAACAAGGGAGGTAGAGAGTTAGTTTGAAAAGGGGTTAAGTTCAGAAATGTGCCACCTTGAGGACCCTCCCATCAAAGCCATGATAGCATTGACAAGATGCAGGGGGAAAAAAGTTAATATTCTGGTTTGAAGGAAGGCGGGGAAGGGCTGGAGATTCCTCCTGGCTCCCCTTCCCGGTCTAACCCTTTTCACTTCGGGGCCGTTCTCATTGTGTCCTTCGACTGCTTAAGAAAAATATGCGAGAGAGTTAAGGGGAAAAAAGAAAAAAGAAAAAAAAAAA
>NW_008626271.1:0-35856 GCF_000691845.1 Merops nubicus
ACGGTCCCGCCCCGCCCGGAGACCGTGCGGGACGGGGCGGGGCGGCAGGCTGAGGAGCCAGTTTTGTTTCTGAGTGAGCAGGGCAACCCCAAGTCTCTCAGGCTTTCTGCACAGGAGAGGTGTTCCAGCCCTCCGATCAGTTCTGTGGCCCTCCTCTAGACCCGCTCCAACAAGTCCATGTCCTTGCTGTGCTGCAGGCTCCAGAGCTGGACACAGTACTCCAGGGGAGGTCTCACCAGAACGGAGTAGAACAGCAGAATCACCTCCTTTGACCTGCCGGTCACACTGCTTTGGATGCAGCCCAGGATGCGTTTGGCTTTCTGGGCTGCAAGCACACGTTGGCAGCTCATGTCCAGGTTTTCATCCACCAGGACCCCCAGATATTTGGGAAGCACTCCATGCGGCAAGGTGAAGTGCTGGGGTTTAAACCCCCAGCCCTGAATGAGAGTTGACATATGGATGATTGCACAACCAGGCAAGAAAGACCCTCCTGACTGGTTTTCACCCAGGGTCTGGCCAGCCTTGGGTGAGAACTGATTAGGAGATCACCACCAGGTGCTCCATCTTCCACATTAGCTTGGAGGTGGGGCAAGAAACCCCATGTAAGAACTGACTCCCCTTGCAGAGGGGTTAGGAGGTCTGCATACACAGCCAATCTGTGAATTTTAGTTGTTGGAAAGGCTTCTTGACTATGCAGAGCTCTCAAGACAGTGGGGAAAAAGATGTGTTTCTACTACATAATTGGGCTAATTCCATCTCCCATGGTGTGGCTCCTCACTCAGCTCTGTCCCTTCTTCACATATGATGAGGTGAGTGAGTGCATTAATTTGCTCATCCCCCTGGTGGTTTGGCATCTTGGGTCTCTGGTATATGATGTAAGAGCAGAAGGAGGAATTTGGTTGTTAGTTTGCCTGATAATAATAGTATCTTCCCATGTTGGGCAAGTGGCCAGCAAAAGACAAGGTAATGCCTACAAATAATTGGGGTAGGTAATCACTGAAACTGCTGCTGATTGTGTGAACATGTGGAAACAAACAAAAAACTTGCAGAGAACTCCATTTCAGGTGTAGCATTTCTACTCAGAAGTTAAGAGAAAAAAACCCTGATATTCAAAACTGTAATGAGCAAAGCTGTGACTTCTTAACTTTTAGCAAAAAGCCCAGATGGGATCTTAACCACCCAAGATGGTAGTAAAGAATGCCTCGTGCAAGTTTTTGAAGTAAAGGCTAAATGAGTTTCAGACAAATACTTCCAATTAAAACTCATCCGTTTTACATCTGTCACAACTTCTGTTTTTATTTTATCATGAAATTACGGCTGATTCTGTGACACAAATTAATAGCAGTACAACCTCCCTGAAAATCAGCAACCCCCAAAACAGCTGCCTTATTCTTTCCATCAGGTGGGTGGAGTCTCAAACCAGTGGAATGGCACATTGAGAACTATCTACTAGTATTAAGCAACATACATATGCCAGTAAATGTATAGAGATGGTGATAAGCTTCACACTGTGTACAAAGGGGTGTAATAAGAGGTCTGGTGGCAGCTCTGTGTTTCCAGGTTGGTTTGGTCCATATTTGCAAACACCTTCAAGCACAGACTCATGTGTTTCTTGAATTACTGGAAAAGTCTTAATAGCTGTGTCAGAAAATTATCAGAAAATTATCATTATGACAGGGTATTTTGAATAGTATGAGGAAAAAAGTATATTAGGAGTTGATTTAAGACATCTTTTACTCCTTATTTTAGGCCATGTTCCCAGCGTAAGTCAGAATTGCCTCCAAAACAAATCTACTTAAATATTTTGCCATGATGGTCCCTTAGGTGTTGTCCAGGGAATTCCCATGCAGCTTATAGTTTGGATTAATATTTTTCCTCCTCCTCCAGATTACAGGAGTCTAGTTCAGTGATTCTTTGAACCATGTTGGCCCAACAACAATGCAGCTGTTGAAGATTGATTTTTCTCTGGCTATGTGCTCTGTGAGTTCTCTTATTTTATAGAAATTATATTTTTGAGACTTTCGATGTCATGCTTCCTCAGAACCACCAAAGATTTGGAACTCCTCCAGGCATAGATGGTCACTGATGCCACTGCTCTTGATGTATCGTGTCCCACCAGAAAGGTGGCCCCTGTTTGTCACTGGCAGTGACAGCACCTCTGGGGAGGCAGGTTGTTCTTGATGAAACCACTGAGAGAAATATTAGTGCCATAAAGATTATCAGAGTGCTGAGCACCTCCCTTATGAGGACAGGCTGAAAGAATTGGGCTTGTTCAGTCTGGAAAAAGAGAAGGCTCTGGCAAGACCTCATTGCAACCTTCTGTTACTTAAAAGAGGTCTTACAGGAAAGAAAGGGAGGGACTTTTTGTCAGGGAGTGCAGTGACAAGATGAGGGGCAATATATTTAACTACAAGAGGGTAGATTTAGATTAGATATTAGGAAGAAATTCTTTACTGTGAGAGTAGTGAGACATTGCCACAGGTTGCCCAGAGAAGTTGTAGGTGCCCCCTCCCTGGGACTTTGTTTAACCTGATCTAGTGGAAGGTGTCCCTGCTTGTGGCAGGGAGATTGGAACTAGACTCTTTCTAAGGTTCCTTCCAATGCAAACCATTCTATGATTCTAGGATTCTATTGCTTGTTGCTTTTTAGTGGGGAAGCTGTGGTTGGAAGGTGTCCCCAAGGAGAGTAAACTCTTCATCAAGCAGGTGGGCCTCTAAGAGGTAAAGGTGACTACAGCTAAAGAGAAGTAATGCTATTATTGATTTGCTTTAGTGGCACTTTTGCCTGCTTGAGAGTTAGATGTCAAAGCATTTTGCTGAGCTGGGATAAGGATGATATGCTTACTGTTGTGCTGGAGGTGTTCTGGCATGCAAATACAGAGATTTTTCTGTATTTATGCTGGAGCAGAATGTCTCTGGCCTAGCTTCCTTGACTTGGAATGCATGTCTCCTTACTTTGGCCTTGTGAGAAAGATGACATTCATAGTCATGCTGAGTTTTTTTCAGTAGGTGGCAGAAGCTTATTACTTATATAAAACAGATTGCTGTAGATGATAATGTCTGCATAAATGTAAATATTTCTACTTAATTTCACATTTCTTTACTGGTTCATTGTTGTGAGTGCCTTAGGTTTTCTGTAGGTTGTGGAGCTGTAAATCAAAATTACTATTTAGTTTATAGTAATCCTTAAGGTATCTTATTTTCACTTATCATCAAAGTGAAATTTTGGAATGTTTTGATTTTCAAGCAGAGGACAGTAGAGGCTCATAAAGATGTTTGTCAGGTTTTAGTTTTTTTCCCTTTTCAAAGGATACACACATGGGCCACCATTTATTGTGCAAAATGTGCACTTCATAAGAGATGGGACAGTTAAAGACCATTTTTCTTTTTGAAAGATGGTGATTAGACAACATGTATATTCTTTACAGCTCAACAATACCTGGCAGAGTAATACAGGGATTCAGAATTCATAAATATTCATAATTCCAACCATCTGTTGATTCGTTTCAATCTCTATTCATATTCAAAATTCATAAATCACTGAAACTATGGGAGATGTGAGTGCATCTGCTTTTTTCTTCCTTTAGATCTGTCTTTTTTCCAAAGTAAGAGAATGATGGGGATAAAGAAGCAGAAGATAGAAAGATAATGGAATAGGATGGAAAGAAATGGAGAAGGTAGAAAGGGAGCAGGAAGAAAAGGCAAAGCTATATCCTGGCTTCCCCATCTGAAGTTCTTTCCTATGGTCTTGTGTTCTTTTTTTTTGTTGGAATATGCGCTCAGAAAAAGAAGTATGTCTTCTTTTTCATTTGATGTCTCCCAGATACTCTGCGAACAGTAAACATACAATGCAAATATCTGCAGAAAATGTCATCGGCATGATGCTGCCATTAAACACATTTTCTCCGCCTCAGCTTGCTTGTGAGAATCTGTTGAGTAAATACCCATGATTGATACAAATCAACCCACATTCTGGAGTGGACTGTTGATTGACAGCTGAGTTTGAGCAGTTTGCCCACAAATGAATTGAAGTGATAACCTTTTCTTTGCAGCTTGAAGATTCGGGTTTCTGGCTGTGAGAGTGGGAGCCGAGGCGTTCTGCAGAAATTACAGGGGGTAGGGTGGTAAATGGTAGCAGTGGGAGCAGAGGAAGCACAGGTATATAACTCAGCTTTTGTGTTTTGCCGTTTTTCAATATTTCCCATTCCTCCCAAGCAAAATTGTGTAATGCTATGGTACCAGTGATATGAAAACTGCAGGAGGAATTGTATTTTCAAACTCCTAAATGAAAAATGTAATATAATCATGAAAACGTTTCATATCATATTGATTATGCGTACATCCCACAATGATGCAAGTAAAAAAGGTACAGCCAGTTACAGCTTGAGATGGTTTTAGTCCCTGTATGATAAACAGTTTTCCTTGCCCTCTTTAAGAAAAGAAAAAAAAATAGCCAACCCCCATATTGGCAATGTATGTGAGTGTGTGTAATTGTGCTTGTCTTTCTACTGCTATATTAAATAACAATGTACCAAAAATGAGCTCTACTAGTTGATAATGTGGAATATTATTAAAAACTCCCCTCCTTTCTATATGCCTGACTGTAATTGTGCCTAACACAAAACAAGTATTATACTAATCCAGGGAAGGAGACAGAAAATAAAAAAAAGGCATGAGAGTTTTTTAAAGGCACTCTCCTGCTAGCAGCAGTAGCAAGAATTGAACTAAGAGAGATACACCAGGTGATGACTTTAACATTATGTTCATACGTGCCATGGTTGCTTCTCTGCCCAGATACTGCATAATTGACTGCACAGCATTAGCCAGGCACCACGTGGTGTGAGCACAGATAGCCTGATGGAAAAAGCACCGAAGCTCCGGTACTGAGATCAGTCTTTTAAAAAATAAACCTCCTTGTAAAGAACAAGGATGGATAAGGATCAGAAGAGGGGAGCCGTTTGTGTAAAGTGAATTTATTAATTCTGTTTATTACCTGGTGTAAGATGAAGTTCACTGTGAGAGGAGGGGTCACATAATGATCATGCTCACTGTTGCTAAGGTATAGGCACTACCAGGGTGAACATTCATCGAAATCATGCATGGATGTGAGCAGGGAAAAAAAGAGGTAGGATAAAGCTAAGTAAAGAAATCCTAATTTTGCTGACAGAATAGTACCACTCCTACCACATTTCTTAGTTTGATCTTGGAAAATCACAACATTTCTTTTCAGCTTGAAGTCCACTGAATGCTGCTCCAGCATCCTTCTGATCAGTGCAATAGCATGGGCAGCTGCTTCTTTGGGTATGAGGGCTGTACAACTGCGGTATAAGAGGTGAAGGACAGTTGTGGTTTTATTAAAAATACTTCTCTGGAAAAGACAATATGACAGCAGTAGACTTGTAACTGGAATTTCAGCCACTTCTATAAAGATATTACCAGTGATTTACAAACACTAAAAATCTAATTTAATACCCAGAGCCCAGGTTAAGCTAGGAGTAGGAAAAAAAAAAAAATTTTGCTTGTAAATAGCAACATTAATAGGGGGAATAACTGAGAGAATGAAGATGGGTCAATACTATGGTGTTTTTTTTACAGTCAGTATATAGACTTTGAGACACCAACTCTGCCTGTGTTTGTGCTGGAGCAGAACTACTTGTGCTCCAAGACATTAGCTATGCAAAGATTTGTACAATCCATCAGTCAATGAAAGACAATTTCCTACTGCATATTGAAAAAAGTGGAGAACTTTTATGTACTGCCTGAAAGTACGTAACAGACAGCTGAAATCCTTTATATTTGGGTTTTTTTTGAAATGCATGAAGCTTTGATATGCATAAAACTACAAAGGATCTCTTCCCAGAAGGAAAATATCTAGCTGAAAAAATTGACTCATTGCTATATCAGCCATGTGTTCTTTGTGGTGTGGTATGTTAATAAAAATCAATTGGGTAATAAGCTCATGAATAGTGAGTCAATGGAAGCTGGTGGTAGCTTTGATGTTGATCAATAATGTCAAGATTTTGTAACAGGTTACAAAATAGTAGCAGGCTCTGCAGATGCTGCTGAATCAGTGAATTAACTGGATGTGACGACCAATAGTCTTTTTTTAATGACTCCTGATTTTTCTTATAAAGGGCGAAAAAGCTAATTAGTTGATCATTTGGAACAGTTTTATATGCAATTCTTCCTCTACACACTCTGAATTTAGCATACTGCTCTTAAAGGAATGATTCTGAATTTTTTGGCACTTTCTTTTTGGCAGTTTCAAAACTCTTCAGAAAATACAGAGCTTCAGGAGCACTTGCAAGGGTAGTAGACTCTTGGCATCTTTCTTGATTCTACAGGAGAACAGAAATGCATGATGATAATGTTTAACTTAATGGCAACAGTGGAAATGATGAGCTGACTGGACAGCTTGATCTGCAGTGGGAGATGTCAGCTGCCTTCATGCTGTTCTTTTTAAGGCTTCCTTTTAGCCTCTGCTGCAAAATATAAAACTCATTGTAAACTCAAATCTGCCTTCATTTTCTTCCAGATGCTTCAGGGTTTTTTGTTTTTTTTTTTTTTTTCCCCTGGGAGTGTTAAACAGTAGGAATGAGTACAGCAATGGTTATTGGTTTTTTTAACCCATTCTGTTACAGCTGATAGCTCTCCCAATGATTTTTCAAAACTGGTTTCTTGAATAAAACTTTGATCTTAATGCTGAAAATGCATTGGCTCATTTAACGTATCAGCTCGAACCATGAAAATATACAGTTCAATTCAGCAGCCTGAGTTGTTGCTTTCAGTCTTCTGCTTTAAGTGAGTGCAGCCATGATTAGGTGGAAAGACAATAAAATGCATGTAGAGGATCGTTTTCATTCTGAAGCTCAGTTTTCAAAAATAGCCAATAACTTTTTTAGGTTTTCATGTAATTTTTAGTAATGAAAGTAATAGGTTATGGCCTTGCTACATTGGTGTGACTAGCTATTATTCTGTCAAAGTAGGAATGGAATATTTCTCTGTTGCAGGCATAAAAAATGAACACAACATTTTTCTTAGTCTGAAGGTGCACAAACAGTACCAGTAGATCCTTTTTCTGTCTTGCAGAGCAAATCAGATAGCTTGTCCTCCTGGCTCTGAGAAGACTTCTGGTTGTAGTAGGGTTTGGGTCAGATTAATAATCTACATCTCTTAATTGCAATTATTAATAGATATCAACAAAAGAAGAGCTATAATAGAAAACTAATTCATGTTAATGACAGAATTTGAGGTCGTTGCATTGAATAATAAAAAGACACAACTGAAAATATTCTTGTCTGTTTTTTCACTTGGTACAATCCAGTTCTTGTTTTGCATGTTAAGATGACTGTTTGCCTTAGATTACTATATTTGCATTTGTTTGGTTTTTCTCAAGCACTCTGACTGCACAATTCTAGGAATTCCTTAGTGTTTCTGGCCACTCCCACATCAGAACTGCTGTCACCGCTGTCTAGCAGGTCACAAGCATACATCTCTTCAGTTGAAAGCAGTGGCATGGTTTACTGATGTTCCTACTTTGCTGGTGGTGGAGAAATGGGGTTTAGGTGTGTTGTAACTGGCCTGTTAATTTCAGCTCTTAGGTGAGTTTTATCCCAAGCATTTTGTTTCTATCCTCATTAAAAAATTCTTTCTGGACTTCAAAGCAGGAAGGCTGTTAAATTAACTTAGATGGATGAGGGAGTGGGATTTTCTTTAAATTGGGCTGCAAATCACACATTTTGTAGTGAAGCTTGAGGCAAAATGACTTGAATGCAGATAATCCTCCAATGTTTTTCCCAGCATTCTCTCATATGTGTCTCAGAGGACGCATATGTTTCCTCGCAGGTGACAAACTTGGCTAAGCAAATACTACAGAGGGTGTCAGCATAAAAAAAACTGCAGCCGTTTTGTCTCAGTCACCTATAATTTAAATGATGTCACAATATATAAACTGTAATGGGCGGATATCTGGATTTTGGTTAGGCTCAGACACAGATTACTCAAGGGTAACCGTGTAATGAAGATGCATTGGTTGCATTAACCAAAAAGGGTCCTAAATGTGATATAGAATTTCTTTCAGGGAGTGTAAGTTTCCAATTTTCCCCAGCACTTTGGATTTCATTATTATTTAATAAGCACCCAGAGCCTGAATACATATCTGAGCTATTGCATATTATGAATTTCAAAAAGTGACTGGTAATATTCTTGGAAAATACTTTTAAAGCAAGAAAACAGTAACTCTTATTTTAAATGTGGTCTGGAAATCTTGTGGCAACAACCATTTTCTTGATGTTTCTGCACTTTTTACCTGGACTGATCTGGAAACTAGCAGTAAAAAGCCACTTATTTCAGGCCCTTGGAAGGAATCCCCCTGAAGCTCAGTTCTGGCAGGTGGGGAAGATTCCAGCAGATTCATGGTTTGATCAAACCAGTTTGTCCCTTCTTGTGTTTCTTTTAGAGTGAGAAAAAAGGAAATACTTGAACTTGAGCATTAGTGACTTTTTAAATATGTATTTGATTGAGATGCTGTATTCCTACATAACCAGGTGGTCCTTCAGTCAGAACAAGGGGTTGTGAATGAGTGCAGTTTATGTGCATTATGCAGCATACTTCTCACTCAGGAGATTTTCTTGTTGCTAATATTGCACAGAAGTTACTTATATGTGAAATTTGGAAACTGATTAGGGACTGTGTAATTCACAATGAGTGTGTGCTTTATTTGTATCATGAAGCCATTTTAAAAGGCCTTTCCCTGCATGGTCAGGCTATTATGGGCCAAGGGAGGTTTATATTGGACATGAGGAAAAATTTCTTCACTGAAAGGGTTGTCAGGCACTGGAACAGGCTGCCCAGGGAAAGTGGTGGAGTCATCATCCTTGGAGGTACTTGAAAGGCTTGCAGATGTGGTGCTTAGGGACATGGTTTAGTAGTGACTTGGCAGTGATGAGTTAGTGGTTGGACTTGATGATCTTTTCCAACCTAAATGATTCTATGACATGGGCTTGCTTGGCACTTCTGGAGATGAAAGCTTGCCCATATTTTTACATCTCCATCAGCTACAGAAAAAACAAAGGACTAATCCTAAGACGCTGTCACCAGTGTAGTTAGTTAGCTCTCTGAGTGAGATGTGTGTGGCTGGTAGCTCGTGTTCCTGACTGGAAATCACAGTTTGTATCCAGAAGAGTTACTGAGGTGTTGCTGTAGGATATTACAGAACTACTTGATTGCAGGACGTTGTCATTTTTGTTGCTTGATTATAAAATGTGCATACAGTGCACTAGCTCATTTCAATAAAACTACTGATTTTATTATTGTAATCTATGTCAGTCTTGTACAAGAGATCTTGCTGGATCTCTGCCTGCAGGGCCAGACTTCAACCTCCTGCTCTCTGCTGATATATAGTCTCCAAGTGCTGATATTCCAAATACCTGAGTGCATACTTTTTGTTTTCCATTCTTTCAGTAAAACCAGAATGTCTTCTCCAAGGGCCAAGAAATTTGACTGTACCTGGGACAAGTATCCAAATGTATTACTTAGGTCAACCTCACAAATCGCACTGTTAGGTCCATCCAGACTGGAATCAGAGGAATTTTCTCAGGTTGTGTAAACTTCCTGCCAGATGGTATGGGAAGTTTGCATAGTGTGTGGGATTGACAGTTTACATGAGGTAGATTAAAGTGATAATGGTATGTGCTATTGGGTTTTTTGGTATCTTTGAACAGCCCTTAGTAAAGCTTATGTGCTTTGTTTTAATGTTGTTAAATAAAGTCTCCTCTCATTCCTTAGTTTTTTTCACTTCTGTTGACAACATTTTTAATACAGAGGAGGCAAGAATGTGTTCACCCTCTTTTTTTTTTTTTTTCCAAGAAAAGGGGTGGGAGAATCATGTAACTTAATGGTTACACATATTAGTAATTGTATAAATGTTACTATATGTTATTATAATATAACTCTTACTCAGCTCCTATTTTCAGGAATAAAATAGGTGAAATATATTAGAGTATTTTCCATACTTTGTAGAAAATTCTCCCAGCTCCTGAAGTAAAACTCTCATTAGTGGAAATACCATTTTTTGAGTGGGCATCCTCCTGGAAAATACCAATGTGACATTTTTTTCAAGAATGATACCATTAACCAGGCCGCAGTTTAGTTACAGGTTGCACAACAAAGAGGGAAAGACTTTACTGTTTTGTCAGCTATGATATTAACAGGGCATTTCAGCTTTGCTTACTCACTCTTCATGAGCTGTTGTTGAATTTCAAGTCTGAGAATCATTTCCCTGGTATTACTTGCTCTTCAGTATGTCCTGCGATGGACTATCATCTCAGTGTAAAGACTTCTTCAAATCTGGTATTTTACTCCATGATGTCTGGGTCTTCCATGGCCTCCTGTGACACTCTGGCTATGTGCCCATTGTCTCTCCAGTGGTCTGACACTGAAGGGAATGGCAGATGTATGATATGTTCAAGCATTGCTTAGCACCTGTAGGCTCTTTGGTGAACATAACACACCTATCTGTAGGCTGGCATTGCATCCAGTCAAGATACCACTTAGTAACACACCTATTCTCAATAGAGTTCAGGATCCTGACATATTTTGTGTAATTTGTTATTTGATTACAATAAATGTATTGTCCTATTCCTTTAAGCTATTTTAATTATTTATTAATCTGTGCATTGCTTAAAACAGTTTAGCAATAGCATGCATGAATACCCAGTGTAATTTTTTTTCTGGCAACAAATCTGCCAAATCCTTGCAGTAGATTGCCCGACTGTCACCCTCCAGCTACCTCGTGGCCTTTACCACACTAATCCAAGTTGCTTTTCCAAACCCAGAGCTACTGGGAGTATGCCTGCCTAACCCTTCGGCTTTGGAATTTGAGAAATAACATATTGGCTTCTTTCCTTATTTATCTGATTATTTCTTTTTTTCAACTACGAGATTTTACTTTGTAGACAAAACATAAAAGAAACATCTGCTTAAACAACTTCCACCTTCACGGGTTTAATGGCATGACTTTTTCTCTAAGTGAATTCCTAGGTACCTTTCACATCCTGAAAGAAAACCTCAGTGCAGTTGATGCAGTTATTGCCCTAGGATAGCCCAGTTCCAGATCCACTTTAGGTGGAGACTGATCAGTTGGAGGAGTCTGGCTATGCATTTCAAGATGTAGCTTCAATTCGTACTAGAAATAAATTTGCATTCCTCACTCCCCAAGGGTCCATACTGGACAACTTTTCTCCACTCCCTATCTGCACACCTCAGCTAAATGCAATCTGGGTTTAATCCTAATTGTTGGGCTGTTTTTAAATTGATTTTATTTATTCTGGTTATGCAAAGAGGCACTTTCTGAATGTAAAACCTTTGTTACAAGCAGTACAGTGGTAGATAAGGGAGCACATTAACACAAACACCAATGTCCTGAAAAGACTGTTTTGCCTTGTTTTCCCACCAGGGTTCCAGGCCATTGCAGTACTTGTTTAGCTGAGAAGTTCTTGCATCCTTCTGAACTTTGATTATATTAAAATAATGGGATAAGAATTTAATGATTTTGTTTGATGATTTGTGATACCTTCCATTGAAACAAACCTTGTGGTTCATTTGGGGAAGAACAACGCAGCATTTTTATCCTGATCTGCTCTGGGGAGGGGGCAATTCATGGTCTGCTTAACAGACATTATAGCTCAAGACCAGAGTTTTCTGCATTCTTTCTTTTGAATTGCGTGTGGGTCAGGATTGCCATGGTGTGATGGGGTGCTTGAGAAGACTTCAGTTAAGCCTGACTGTCCTTAGCTCAGTCAAGACAAATGAATGGGACTGAAGCAGCTAGCCAGGTCTTGAGTCTTTGCACTCTGATTTCAGTTTTTTTGAATCACACAGGTTACCCTGGCTCTGCTGCTTACCCTGAAGTTCACAGTCTCCTAAAAACATGTACAGCCCCACCAGCAAACTTTTACAGGGAAACCTGCACACTCTCCCCCACGTGCCACCTAGCACAAAGACACCCTATCCTCCAGGCAGCCAAAACACTCCAAGAGCTGGGACAGCATTACAGTTGCCTGCACAGCACAAGTTGTGTTGGCATGAGTTAAAGTAGGGCTGGGTTTGAAGGCTGGATGTGGGTGTGAAATTTCAAAGCAATCTGGTTCTTGCTGGGAGAAGAGCAAGTACAGGACTTGACTAAAGACATGGAGAGAAGCTGTCCTTCTGTACTCCGAAGATGAGCGGACTCTACATTGGTGAATAAAACCTTGTGGCCCTTCTGCTTCTTCCTCAGTTCAGATGTTGCCAAAAAACTACAGGTTAGGGACAGGGTTAAGCACCTTGTAGTTGTTACCCCAAAGTATGGTTACCTGAAACCCACAAGGCAGCCTGGAAGTGTAGGTCAGAGTTGTGCCAACCTCTTCCTTCTTACAGGGGTGTCCTCTTCTCCGCAGCTAGTGCTTCTGGCACACAGAAAGCGACTGCTCTGTTACATTTGATGTGCCTTTGCATTTTACTTTCTTCATAGCAATATCCAAACACAAGCCCGAAGTGATAGATCTGCTATTTGCCACTAACAGCTTGGCCTCATCGCTCTCTTGGGGAAAACTGTGCATTTGGAGTAGTGCTTTTGTTTAATAGGGTTTTGTTTTTCTTTTAATAGGGTCTTTGGTTTATGTGCATATAAACCAGACATACTTATGTTTGTATGTATAAATCTATGTAAATGTACTTACTTTTTTTTTTCCAGAGAAGTCAAGACTCAAGAGGAATGTCTTTTTTGGAAGGTGGAGGATGGTAATATTTAAGGTGGTTCTTAGTGGCTGCAAGAGCTCATTCTTTAGCCTCAGGCCTTTTTCTGAAAATGATATTAACAAGCAGGCTTTGTGCTCACAGTGGAAGTTGTTGCTGTTTCCCAGGAATGCAGCTGTTAACTGCAGTGTTTGTCTCGTAGAAATTCATGAGAAACTATGCTATCCCTCCCACCTGCTTTTAAAAAACAAGAAAACCCCCATAATTACTGTTAAAAATTCTGTGTCATTGATAACCATCACCAGCTGGGATGCTGCCAGTGATCCAAAAGTTAGCAGCTAGTTCCATCAGTAAGGTGATGGAACTTTACTGATGGTTGACTTCAATATAAGATGAATGAATTCCTAACAAACAAGGCAGGTTTGCACTGGAGGTGTAAGCTACCTGAGAGTGAGAAAAGATTACTGTGATATTTCAGAAGTGTTTCCTATCTGCCCTCCTACACTGTAATTATCTCTGAGACCAGAACTCTGTTATAGATGAGTGGAGAACATCCAAGCAATTTGTAGACTAGGCAACTTATCTACTTTACCAGCAGCTGTGCAGCACCTCTAAGTAAAGACTTTAAACCCTTTCATTTTAAACAATGGTTGTGTGATCTGTAATAGCAATATATTACTGTAAACTACCTTTACTGCACTCTATATTACCTCTGTGACTTCTTGTTCCTCATCAGGTTCTGAAAGGATAATTTAAACAAATTTCACTTATTGTTGCTTTACGCTTCTTCAGCACAATAATATGCCTTGTTATCAAGTTAGCAAGCACTCCTTGTTCCCTTTCTTTTAATAGAAAAAGATTTAACAGGTTCTAGAAAGTGCCTTTGTCCCTGCATCTTCTGTTGTTGATAATGTTCCCTATTTATTTCCATTTTTTTTTTTTCCTGTCAATCTCTAGTTTTGTGATCACACAGACCTTTTCATAACTCCTGACTTGGGCATGGCTTTCAATCCACTCCCTCCAGAAGGTATTTTGTGTGCATACAATTCTGTGATACAATATCTACCTGTAACACTTTCACTTCCACTGGAGAGGAAGGTGCAGGTCTGACCCAGACTGTGTGCAGTAACTATAATGTTGAAATTGCTTATTGTTATCTACAAATGGAGGTGTGAAATTATAGGATTCATAATTTCCATTACTCTGGAAGAACGTATAAAGTGAGTGTAAGCATAATGAAAAATAATCAATAGGGTGTTTTCCTTTATGCTTAAGAAATATGCTTTAGAAATACTTTTATTTTATGCAGGCCATTTTGTATACTACATTTCAGGGAAGCGAATGAAAATCAAAAGGTAGATTCTGTAAATCTCTGAAGTATTGGAGAGAAATAGTATGTAGAGAGCTCTGCTAGCTTGGGGAAGTGTCACAATTGCCTAGGTACTCAGTGTCGATAGGAATTAAGATACAATCTGGTGTAAGAAACACGCAGCATGCCTTTGTTTAGCTACCCTTCTGTAGAATCCTTTTCCTGACACTACCTCCCTGAAACCCCAAGCTGTGCCCACGAGCTCCGTGTAAACGCGTTGCCAAACTGCACACTGCCCCATGGCTGATGGGCTTCAGGAAGGGGAGGTTGCAGCCAGGGCCAGCCAGCTGACTTGTACAATGACACGTAGGCAATTTCTTAAAAAGACTAATAAATGTGCAGATTTCTCTGGTTCCACTTGTCCACTGCTAGTGAAGAAAAGCTGTGTGGTAGTGAATAAAGACAGGGTAAAGTCAGTGAGATAGATGAGTGTGTATGCAGAAAAGGGAGCACATGAGTGGTGACAACCTTTCATACATAAGGATAAATCTCCTCAGACCCACAAAATACAGACTTTATCTAGCTTTCCAGACTGGGCAGTGGAACACCGGGGTGTGAGACCACCTTCTGCTCCCTGCTTTATTTAAATAGCTGGCCATGATTGTGTGGGACCAAGTGGCATTGTCTACCTTAGATGTGTGTGTAGAAGGGGTGAGGCCCTGAGTGTGTGGAGAGGGGGTTACGCTGCGTGCACTGAAGGGGCAGGCACAGCACTGGTAGCTGCACGAGCAGGTGACAGGGGATGCCAATGGTTTTAGAGGTGCATCTGGAGACATACAGGAGCTATGCAGCCTCCAACTTGCCCAGAACCTTTGTGTTAGGGATGGGCAGGGAAGAGCAGAACTTGCTGGAGGTGCTTACAACTCTTCCAGGATGCTTCTGTTATTTTAACAAATCTAATTGCCCCCAGCACAGCCTCGCTGCATACAGCTGTACATTTGCATTCTGGCTCACAGCAAGATGTGCCCTGTTTGTATGTTTTTTGTGAGTTATCTAGTGTTATGAATCCCACTTGTCTATGGCCTCTTCAAAAGTCCTTCCTGGAGATCTGGAGTAAGGAAATGACCCAATTATGCCTTAAGCACAGACTTTTCATAACTGCAGAACACTCAGGTGTAGATCAAAGGCAGTGATCGAGAGACAGTAGACACATGGCAGTGCCAAGGCAAATAGGGGGGGAAAAAAATCTGTAAGAATCATAGACAAAAACTGAAGATCAACATCACCTCTGTCAGCACATCTTGTATCAGTGCCTGTCATAAGCTGAACAGTTCCTACCTTACAAACCACCTCGGGCATCTCATGGCTGCCTACGAAGAGTGCCTCCACTCAGAATCTTCCACTAGTGGGTCCAAAAGGAAAAGGTAAACCAAAATTCAATTTGGATGCCTGATGAAGGTGAGTGTTTGTTCATGTCTGCTTGGTAAATGGTGCCCTGGATATGAGGGATGAAATCGGAGACCCGTCTGTTTTCTCCCCCTGGTTTGTGAAAGTGAGGTGTTCGTCACAGCGCACCAAGTGGCTGAGTCATGAATCAGAAGACTTTAGCAGCAAATAATAGCAATAAAAAAGTAAAACTAAGCTCTTCAAGACTATTGCCATCTCTGAAACAGGGACTTTCCAGAATGGTTGGGAGTCTTCTTTACTTATGCTGCACAATTAAATATTCAGCATTTCCTGCTATATTTAGATTTATTGAAGTAAACAATGATGCATAAGGGCAGACCTGGACAATTCCATTTTTATGTATTAATAATTCAGAACCATATTTGAAAACAACAGAGGGATATGTACAATATATCATAGAGGTTTCTCTTATATCCACCCACTGCCTATCCACCCACACAGAGATCTGGATACTGTTTCTACTTAGGAACAATATAGCATCATCATATCTTAGGCTTGCTTAAGTACGCAGATATACTGGATACATTTACAAAAATGCAGTGCTTTCTGTGCAGCTGGATGAATCATTCTGTTTTCCTACAACCAAATTGGCCTCTTATTACTTAAAGCTGGTATTGACTAACATTTGTGCTTAGGATAACAGAAACTGTTTTCATCAGATTAGAAAAATATAGAGAAAACTGTATTCTACAATGTGGAAAATATTATTCCAAAGTAAAGCTCAGTCACTGAGTTCACCATGTTAGTATTACATTTAAAATCTGAATGCTTTTGTTTATCATTATCATCATTTATCTTGCTATCACTTCAAGGCATAAAAAGAAGTTTTTTTGCTTTGGGACCTATCTGATAAATTCCTTGGGCAATACTGGGTTTTGCTCCCTGTCAATGCCTCTGACACCAGATCAACCACAGCACAAAATCTACGTGGGGTGTGTGGAAAGGGCAAGAGAAGAAAAGGAGAGAAAATGGTTGGATCTCTTAGGGATATTTTTACTGCAGTCTAGAGTTGTAGTTTTATTTAAGGACTGATGTGTTAGCTGGCTTTTAACAACTTAAAAATTAGTCTTTAAGGCATTTAGGTCAAGTGAAAGAGGTTTCAGGCTTTTTTGCTTACCCATGGTGCTGAGCAATGACTGCAGAGACATGAGTATCACTCCTGTCCCATGGGCCCCAGGGCCACTTCACCCCAGCTGTTCCCCCAAGGTGCACAGGGCTGAGGAGATCTTCATTCACCTCTCTGAATGAAGATCAAACTAAATGCTGATCTAGAGACACGGTATAAGATATTCAGTGGGAGAATTAATAACATAAGAAGCCAAATTCAGCCTGGAGGAAGGAGATGGATTTCCAGTAAGTAAATTCCAGCAAGGGGCCAAATTAGGAAAACCCCTAAGATATACCTTAAGTGAAAGAGGTAAACAGCTCACTCCCTTCAATGAAATTTTTTAGGGTTTATCATAGTGAAATGAAGACCAGAAGCTGCCTGGAGGGAGCTTGCTTTATTTTATAGCTATCTAGTTATTTTTTCTGCTGCCCAGACCATCTGTTCCATTGGTGGGTTTGTCATCAGTCACACACCCACTAAATGCCAAATTAGTCCAAGTCACACAGCTTACACCTCCCTTCTGACTTAGACCAAACTATATTTTATTCCAGCATAAAACAGACATCAGAGCTAAGTTTGCCTCACTTCTGAGGAGAAAAAGGTGAGCTTTGGGGCTGACTCTGATCCCCTAAGGGGACAACCCTAAAACACTGGAACTTAAAGATGTCTCTGCTCACTGCAGGGGCAGTGGATTACCTTAGAGGTCCCTTCCAACCAAAAGCATTCTATGATTCTGTGAAATACTGGTGTGGGTCCCTTCACAGCTTATCAGACTGGGCAGTAATGTGTACCCAGAGGGAAAAGGGATGCAGGGACACAGCCATGCTGCTAGATCACTCTCTCACACTCCCAAAAGCTGCATCTTTGGGAAACTCTTGAGTCTTTGTATCCAGTAACTCTCAAATGGATTCCCTTTCCATGAAACTTTTAAGCCCAGAGTATTTTTGTTCTTGCAGCTTCTTGTGTCAATGAGTCACAGAGATGAACTGTAGTTTGAAGAATGACTTCCTTTTGCTTTCTTTGAAATCACCGCTATTGTTTTAATTTGTTTCTATATTAGCAGACAATGAGCAGTTATTCAGCATTTGCATCTTTCTAGCCACCTAAGATTGTTTAGACTTCTATCGTGTGCCCTCCGTTGTTTTCTGTTCTTCCAGACAAAGGCTCTTGGTCTCATTGACTATTTCTCACATCAAAAGAGATCCACAGTTTGGAGCATCTTTGATTTTTTCCCACTCCCTTTTTTGAGCTTGGACAGTGGGGTCAGAACAGCACACACTGTTCAAATGCAGTCACAATGTGAATCTGCACAGTGACATCATGATATTTTCTGATTTGGTCTTCATTTCTTTCTTAATATTTGATTTGCTTTTTTAAATGCTACTGAGCACTGAGCTGACATTTTCATAGACCTCTCTATAATAACCTGGAGATTGCTTTCCACGGTAGTAACAGCTATTTGCCTATCACTGCATATGTATAGTTGGGCTTTTTTTTTTTCTCCCATGTGCATTACTTTACATTTATCAATATTGAATTCAGGTGGGTTTTTTTATTCCAAGTCATTCGGTATTATGACATCCCTCTGCAGCTTTTAGCAGTTGGCTTTAAATGTACTTCTTTGAATAACTCAGGATTGTCAGCAAACTTGGTTACTTCATCTTGTCCCATTTTTGAGGTCACTTAGGACTGGAACAATCAGAATCTATTCCTGTGGGACTCCACTGGTGATCTTCCTCCCCTGAGAAAACTGCCTTTTATCCTTTGTGTCCTACCTTTTAACCATTTATTTCTCTGTGAAAGCACCTTATTTTTATCCCGTTGCAGCTTAGCTTCTTTAGCTTAAGTTTAGCTTCGTCCCACTGAAAATGCAGCTTGATGACTTTGAGAGGAATTGGTTGTACAAAAGCAACTGAGTGGGATGTTATCGAAATAGGACCAAGCTGACTTTTTTTTGTCACAACTCCAAAAATGCCATCTCTCCCTATAATCATAAAACGATGCCTGAGACACTGCTGCTGCAAACGCTCGCACCAGAGATGCCCATACTCAAAGTGAAGATGCACACAGACATCTACAGTAACAAAGAGCGTACCTGTTTGCAATGATCTAGGTTTCCTCCGTGTTTGATTTGAGATTCACTGGGACATGCTGGAGCTTTCTGGCATAGAAGGAATAGAGGAATATAACTAGCTGTGCTTTGGGGAGTGGATTTGTTGATCTGAGTTGATGTCAAGTTTGAGGGAGACTGTGGCCTGCAGAGATGAGGTCACTGAAATGTGTGGTTTGGAGACAACTATGGAAGCTGCTGGCAGATTTGCAAACCTGGGAGAAAAACAGTAGCAATGGCTTTGGGAAGAAAGGGCAGTGAAGGCAATTACCAAGAGAGACATTTCACAAGGCAGTTCAGCACTGAGTGCCAAAGCAGCAGTGATTTAATGTTAGGGTTAGTCAAACTAATAGCAACAAAAGATATTTTAAAATTCTGAATTGTGAAACGAGAGCAAATGCGTCACTGTCACATAGGACTCATTGTTACAAGATACTGCTGAAACAACAATTTAGTCAAAGTTCAGATTTAGTGTGGACTAAATTGGCTTGCCTGGTGACAGCTCTGTCTTCTCAACTCTTCTGTTGATGTTGTGAAACAGCTTTCTCTAGTGATCATTCCTGTCTGTCCCCTGTGTTTCCCTGCCTAGCCCTAACATCCTTTTTGATATGCATGTTCATCCACTAAGGTCTATATCCCTTTCCAGCAGCATTTTTTCCCTGAAAAAAAAAAAAAGTTCTGTATAAGTTTTCATCTTTTACTTTAAAAACTTTTAAAAAAATCTTTTACTTTAATTGCATTCACTGAGAGCATGCAATTATTCAAAGATGCTTGGCTGAATGGGCTTCATCTGCTAGTTCCCTGGGTTTGTCCAAGTTGGACTTTTTGCAGGGAAATAATTTAGTTCCACCTTGCATTCTGTCTAACTTAAAAGTAGGTCACTCCACTCAAAATATTGATGTGTTTAAAATAAAATGTTACCAGAGCATCACAGGATTGAACTCCCTGAACTGCAGTGTGAGTCAGGGAGGGTTAGCAGTGAGTAAGGCCGGAGAAGGCTAACCCATTACTTGTAAATGAGTGGGTGTCTGGCAAAAAGCCACTGAAACCTGTACTGCAAAGCTTCAGCTAAAACTTGATGGCTGAAAGGTGGTTTGTAAAGCAGAGGCAGGGAGCTGCATGGGTGTGAAATAGCTTCCTGGGGCATGGCAGCTCAGGGGTGGCTGTAGCTTAGATCATTGCAAGTAGCTGAGGAGACACAGACCACAGGTCCTGTGGGTGCAACTCTGAGTGGCAGAGCAGTGACTACTTCTGAGGCCAGGGAAATGGGGATTTTTTTTTTTTATTCAGAAACTGCAGGTGACAAGGGAGGTAGTCAGAAGAAATCTAGAAAGCTGGTGGGGAAAGGCAGAAATTCCTATGACTGGAGCTGCTGGTGGGTGTGACACAGTGCTCCTCCTCACTGCAGCCCGGGCTGCTCTGACAGCAGGTCTGGGGAGATGAGCAGTGAGAGAGCAAAATGTGTCCTGGAGAGGTGGCTGCTTAAATGCCACTACTGACCAAGTGTGACCCATGGTGAGCAAGTATGACCAAGCACGGTCAGGGAGTGGTAAGGGAGATGCAGCAGAAGACCACCAACACATTAAGATGAGAGAAAAGTCTCTGAGAACAGCAATTTGATAAAAAAAGACCCTGGTGATAGGGCTCCAGGGACACCACCAGCCCTGGATGTCCCTGCCTGGCCCCTTGAGGTTCCCCTATGATTCAGAACCCCACACCAGCCCCTGGGGCCATCAGCCCCTGCCCCAGCAGTGCTGCAGCAGGTCTCCAGCTCCCCACAGCCCTGCCCAGCAACAGGCCCCACCAACTCAGGCCCACTCATGGGCCCATGTGCTGTCCCTGTCACCAGGGCTGGGGCTGCCCGGGTGCTCCCAGCTGCCTGTTCCTGGCTGGGGGTGAGGTGGGCCCTGGCTGCCAGACCCTGCCCCACCAGACCCCATGGGGAGCTCTGGCCACTCAGGGCTCCATTGTCACACTCTAGCTGGGGCCAGAAGACCAATTTTGTGGCACCTGGGCATTGTGACCATGGCATGCTAATTTGTTGCCTGTATCACATTTCTCAAGCAGGAGACAGATAAGGTTTTGTGCTAGCCACAAAACCCTTGAGCTGATTCCTGTTAGCATTAAGCATATGGTGTCACCTGTGTGTCACCCCCATCTTGCCCCTGAGAAGGATCCTTCCTACTCCCCTCCACACCTCATCTCATGTCTGGTGAGTGCTGGTGACTCCAAGAACTGTGAGGATGAGCAGGCATCCCTGATATCCCTATGTTGTGCAGGCAAAGCCACAGCAGTGCAGGAGCAGTGCTCCAGCCCGAGGAGCTGACTGCAAGACACTGGAGTACAGTCACAGGACAATACTTCAAGAGCAATCTAACAGCTGGCTGTTTCCAGTCCAAATATTAGACTGAACAGACTTCCTTGTCAATAAAAAAATAGATGTTCAGATGTCTAAGTCTTTCATATAAGGCTGAATAAAACCTCTTGAAGAAAAATATTTGCAATTATTTCACACTTAAACTATTTGTGTCCTGTCAGTTAGCTAGCAAGCTGTTGTGCAAGTCAACAGGCAGTTTCTTGGGTTAGACTTTTGTCTGAGTGAAACAGTATGAAATAACTCTCCGCTGTGAAGTGGCCCTGAGCGTTTTTTATCAGCTTTGTCTATTCCTGCTCAGGTATCACCAGTGTTCCTCACTGGCCGAAAGGATTTGAGAAGCAGATTGACGCAGTGGAAATTCAGTCAAGCCAGATGCGTGTGCCTGCAAGAGAGGTGATGAGTCCTGTGTTGCAGGGATAAATGAGGTCAGGCTTCACAAAAGAGAACTGGATACTGCTGAGCCGTGGATATGCTGGTCCTGTCACCCACCTTTAGCCTGGAGATGGTCCTACAGTTTGCTCTAGCATGGACCTATGGGCACTGTATGTTTCTGGGAGCTTGGGGAGGGGTGGAAACCTTTATGTTAAATTTTGCAATGGGCATGTGTTGTTGGAAACCTGCTCACATCTTCTCATTTTCTAAATTTCATTGAATTTGGATGCCACTTAGGAGTTAGCAATCTCTATTGCCCCACTGAGAAGCTAGACGTGTGGTTGAATAACACACTCGCTTCCTATAGAAGAAACAGCATAGCTGGTGAGTATCTCTCCAGCATGAATTCTGTGATCTGAGAGAGGAATTTACAGATGTGTTGGACAGCAACGTGCAAAATGAGATCAAGGCTGCCTTTATGATCAGTGCTGCAACCTAAGCATTAGGCAGCCACTTCAGGGAGCTGAACCACAGTGCTGCAGGCAGCAGGTTTGTGTCTCCTTGAGGAGGATATTTTATATATCACGAATCTGGGAGGGGGAGAAAATGCCTGTGGACAGAGAACTCTAAGCACGGGTCCTCAAACTTTTATTAAAGAAGGGCCCTTAATGGCCAGAGCATCTGGTAGCTGGCTTCATAAAAGAAGGTGCAGTGTTTATGTTCGATAGATGTAACACTGAAAATGGATTTTGGGAGAGTTTGCATGTAAAATCTACCAGGGCTATATGGTCCTAAGGGTTAATAAAGTCTCTTTATTGTCTAATGATGTTTATGTGCTTCAAAATGGCTAACTGTGGGCTTCATCCTAAGCAATGCAAGACTGCTGAAAGCAAGCAGTGCTTTTGCAAGTTTTACATTATCAGCACTCTTCTGCTTTTGGACAGATGGAAAATCGAAAGAGAATTGCACATTTTTTTTCTATAATAAGTGTTTCAGGGCTCTGCAAGCTGATTCTCAGTGGGTGGAAACAGGTAGCAGTGCAGAAAATAATCTCTCTCTGGCAAACTGAACAAATGTAAATGTAGACGTGGAGTATAAAGGGTTTCTGGCAAATGTAGACCTGGTACCTGCGATAGAAATGGCAGCAGAGGAGAACTCCATCCATGCAGGTGTGCAGTCTGTGACAGAAGGCCAGCAGCAGCAATTTGTCTGTAGGAAGCAAACAGAATAGCTTTCTGTCCCTACTTCAGTTTGTGTGTGGGCTAATAAGACCGAAGGGGAAATTACGTGGTTCAGGCACAATATGGAGCTGCCTGACAGACTGCAGGCAGATGTAAGCTTGCTTTGCCTCTGCTCTGCACTGACTGAAGCTCGGCTAATAGATTCTGTTTCTCTGTTGGGGTTATTGCATCAAGCTCAGCATTGTGCTGATAATACAGTCACATGGCTTCTGCATCCAAACTGGCTCACTTCCCACCTGCATGAAGCAAACTTGCATCTGTCTTTGAAATACAATGTAGACATAACCTTAAAAGAGGCCAGCACTTCTCAGCCTACAGAAGGTGGACCCAGGGACACACTCAACACGTGAGGGAAAGGGTCAGAGGTTGTCCCAAACCCTTTGAAGTAGAAGGGATTTAAAGATGCATGGCAGTGCATAGGCAACCTGGAAGGGGTTACAGTGCGTGGGAACAGATGGGAGCCTGACTGACAAGCAGAGATGCTGAGCATCTAAATATACTAAACTAACTGGGTGCCTGGAAGTGGAATGTTCAACACTGTCTATTTCACATAGGCCTGTTACTGTGGCTATTCCCTGACTAGCAGACTACACCTGTGATACAGACCAACCAAGCAATTTGATTGCTGCCATGCTGATACAGATAGATGCCTTGAGTTCTTTCATTTGGACACAAGCTGTTGTTGTTTTGTCATAAAAACAGAGATACAGATTGCTCCATAAATTATACTGAATATAAGTCACAGTATAGAAGGGGACCAGTGAGATGACTAGAGAATATCAGAAAGAATATACTTACTTCTGAGCAGAAGAAAATTTAACTCTTTCATTTACAGTATTAGTCAATATTCCCATATGCACCCACAGCTAACTCTTAAGTGCTTTTTGCTCTGAGTTTGAAACTTCAGATAGAACCTCTTTGGTTTAAACTTTATATTTTTAAACTAAAATAGAGAGAAAGATTCTGATGTTCTTTACTGCTCTGAGTGCCCTATTCCACTATAAGACCCATTTTTTTCATGTTTGGAAGAACCACCTGTACAGCCCAGATACCATAAAGACAAATATATTGGGCAGACTCAAATTTTGCCCTTTTTCTTAAACAGTAAATACAATCCTACAAAATGCAAATGGATTTTTCTGCATTAGTCTTGTCCTAATATGTAAATGTATACTCTTTCCTATAAAATGGAGATGCTTTGCTAAGCTTAAGCAGATTTTGTTCAGTGTCAAAATGTGTATGTCTGCCACTACCAGCTAATTTTCCAGAGAAAAGTATGTAATACATGCAAACATTTATAATCCTAACAATTGATGGAAATGAAAACAGCAATTTTTGCTACAATAACAGTGTGCGTGTGTAGAATATAACCACCAGGGAGAATAATAAATTATTCACTCAAATTTGCTTAGTAACAAAGAGGGACAAAATTCAGCAATAATTATATTTTTATAATGTAAATATAAAGTTGCAAACGTAATTATGTATCAGGCTCTATATGTAATCTTGTGTATAGTTTGCCACACTGTTTAATATCTTCCATGCCTCAAAAATCTTGTACACAATTAAGCTTTCTCCAGGACCTTCACTCACAGACCAAAATGCCCCTACCCTGGTTTCCAGTGTGGCAGGATTGGCTCCTATGCCTTTTGCTATCCTGACATTTCTAGTGTAGAGATGCTGAATGTTTTTACCTCCATGTGACTCTTGTAACTGAATGTGTTGCTTAAACTAAAGGACTTCTTTCAATGAACAAAAGACCATAGTGTATCAGACTTCTATGAAGCTAACACAGGCAGGTTTAGACCAAGGAGAGCATTCAGATAGTGTGGCTCTTGGGTGCTCTGCCAGATTGCTTATTATGTTAAACTTTATTTCTTATTTCAGTTTTTATGAAACTCTTGAAGATAAAGATCTAACTGGAGGTAACTTTTCTGGAAACCCAAAAAGACTTCTGAAGACTCTGATGATTTTGCATGTGATTTATAAAGCAAAACCTTGCTTTTAATTTTTAATTTCCTCAAGCCTCTGTTGTGGTGTCCCAAGCATAGTAGTGCGAATTTATGGTTTCAAGACTTCAAAACCACAGCATAATTAGCATCATTTACTAACCAGCTGAACAAGTCACTTGCCACCTGAATATGGGAATAGTTGTTTTTCTACTTAAGAGAAAGAGTGAAGGGTCCATAGTTTTGTTGCACAGAATTTTTGTCAACCAGTGAATGGGAAAACAGCCTCGCGTGTTGCAGCAAAGCAGACTGCAGGAGCAACATTTCACTATGCTGAGGATGCGCTCCTGCTGCTTCCGAGGAAGTTGCCATCTACAGCCTGTTGCCCTTCTGAGTGGCAATGGATATTTTTGAGAAACACATTCTAATAATCTTATGTCAAGACCTCTGTAAAAGCAGTGGATTTATCCCCTATTACTTCGGCTGAGTACTCCATTCCCTCCCTAGTGGATACTCCAGTGTTTAACTACCATTAACCATTGCAAAGGTTTTCCTAAAGGTCATCTTGAATCTCTAATTCTGTAGCATAAACATTTTTGCCCCTGTCTTCAATCACGTGGGAATGAATTAATTCACATTATTTCGTGATAATGCTTTGACTATTGAAAGACTTCTCACATCTCCCATTTTCTAGACTAACCAAGCCCATTTTCCCATTTTTTTCATAACTCCTCCTCTTGCCTTCCCTAGACTTACTCCAGATGACCTCTGTGTTTCCTAACAGATGTGATATGCACACAGTACTCCAGCTGAGTGCTTATATACACCACTTCTGTCTCTATGAGACTGTCTTTATTCCTGAGATATTCAGCTCTGAAGCTACATCAGTAAGACACATGCTTACATGGCATAATACAGAATACATAAAATACACGTAGAACAGCAAAGTAAGGTTCTGTAGGAATCTTCTTTGTAGGTTTTTTAGGTGATTTTTTAAAAGAGTGTAGATGCACAGCTGAGATCTTCCAGTTAAACAAAAATGTCCATAACTAATGAGATGTATGGGAATGGTTGAAAAAAAGGTAAAAGGTACAAACTAGCTTTGACGGAAAGCTGGTACAAAGCAGAACATGGCAGCGTGTGGGAAGAGCTATAATGTGTTTTGTAAGACCCAGGGGCAGGTATAAAGAAGTAAAATCTGATGTGGAAATGGAAACAAAGCTAATTAAAGAACTTGGAGAATTAATAGGCATACCTCTTCAGTACTTGGACCCTTTCAGAGCACTTCTGGTGATCATGTCCTACAGCATGAAGTATTAAATCCTTCAGTCTTATTCTAAACAAAACTAAAATAGGTATCAGTGCATTGCCTGTATTTTCACTGTCTTCAAAGTGAGAGTATCTAAATACTCAGGACCCCAGCCTTGGTGGCTAGAAAATAGCAAAGCTGAGGTGCCAAGAATAAGCCTTATATTGCCTTACAGCGAACGTTTACTCCTTCAGCCATGTTTTACAATACGTGGAGATCCCTATGGGTTTCAGATGCTTCCTTGCACTACATTTGGAAGTATGCTAGGAGGTCCTAAACTCAAGCTTTCTAGAGTTCAAGCCAGAAGGGCAGATTCCTGTCTCTGTTACTGAAAAAAAAAACCAAACCCAAACCAAACCCCCAAAAATCCAGTAAATCTTAAGTACTTATTTTCTTAGTCAAGTGATGAAATTTGAGTAACTAAGCAAGCAACCAGAGAGAAAAACAAAATGAAAATGGCATTCAAAAAGGGAAAAACAGTGGCAAAATCAAGATGTAGGCATTTCACTTTTCCTGACTTCTTTAATGCAAATCTATTTGTGGAACAGGAAAACACAGTCTAGAGGGACAAACTCTGACGCAGCAATAGCTTGCCTGAAAGGAATCCACTGCTTGCTTTCCCCAGTTCCCTTCTCTCGTGCTTTCCTGATTGTTCAAAGATTAGTTCACTGCCATAAGAAATGGGTCATCTGAGCAGCACCGTGGCATGTGGGTCATCTCAGCAGCACCACAGCAAACTGAGCAGAGCAAGCGAGGGCTTCTGAGCCTTCCCAGCTTGCTCTGGACACCAAGGGGCAGCCAGCTTTTCTCCTGGCACAGCTGGGTACCCATGGCTTTGGGGGCAGCAGCAGTTAGGGTAGCTATCACTAAAGAGATTAATGCTTCTCTGTGTTTCAATGTCTCACAGACCAGGAAACCTTTCTGTTTTCACCCCAGCTGGCTGTACTCCCCTTTGGTTCACAGTGCAGTTAGACTTTTTTACCTCCTTAAAATGGAAGCTTTAATTGTCCTTGTGTTACATCTCATTGTGGTGACAATACATGTAATTAGATGATCTCAGGCAAAAAAACTGAGTCTTACAATAAACTGGCACTGTTACTGGTCGCCTGGCTACTGACCCACTGCTTCTCATCTCTTGCATTTACTCAAAAAACTGAGCAGTGAGCTAAGTGGGTTTGTATTTCAAGAGTATGCCAAAGAAGTTTATGTAGACTTCTACCTACTGCCCTATAATATTTGTCTTTATTGCACGTATCCAGCATGCATATAGTAGAGCAGCCATTAAATGTAACGTTCAATACATATGGCTAAAGGAAGTGTGTTTAGAAAGCATGGCTAATAGTGTAGGGACAAATTCCATTTTGTTTCCCGCAGATACTGAGGCTGACAGGCTGTTGGTTGCATGATCATTAGCTAAAGTGAGCTACACAGCAACGCTTGAGGCAAAATAATAATAATATGGGGGCAGATGCAGCAGGAACAGCACAAGTCAGAAGCACCGGTTAGCAATTCTTTTGCTTGTTAGCAGAACATTCAGATTCCAGCCAGAATTGTTAGGTTGGGGTTTTTTCTTAGGAAGGATTCAGAAAGAAAAGCTATCTTCAGGTCTTACTCCTTTGGTGACATCAGTTTTTCAAAGCAATACGTAGAGACTATGAAAAATTCTATTTTCTTTGAGCAAGCATATGAGTAAAGGATGTTTTTTACGGCCCAGGAGAGGCTGTTTGTTTTATAACAGCATGTGGTGTTCAGGTTCCAAACTACTGTTGCATTTTAAAAATAATTTATGCGTGTTTATTAGTAGTACTGCAAAATTATGATGTATAAATCTGTGTCCTGATGCCTATCCCTAGGACTGAAACACAAAATTACACCAAAAACCTTCCAGTAAATGTAAAACACACTGCTTTTTATCATCTTCATCCTTGACAGCCTGAAAAAAAGAAGAGGATAACAAGGATTTAAATATATTCTTCATGATCTTTATTTCTTTCTCTGACTATGGTAACAATAATAGATTTTATAAGTTTGCACAAAGTCAACCAAATGTGAAACAATCTATGCACAGTTGTGTTCGGCCCCTGAGGGGCACATCTATGAAGAACCATAAAGCCATATTTCAAAATGACATATCTGCAATGCATGATTCGGCCTTCAAATTTTGCAGGTGCGACAAGTTATTAGAGTTCAATTCTATTTTTTACTTCAGCTCCCAACTGAAATCGGCCACTTCTCCACATTATTTAAAATTTCTTCAGATACTGGCTGGTTTCACACTGCCCTCTCAAGAGTGAGTCAGTTCAGCAGCACCGCTGTGACCATAAGAGTGTTGTGCTGCACCGGGAGGAACTTTAAGACACCCTTCAGAGTGGGGTTGAAATAGGACTACAGAGCCCAGACAACTATCCCAGGAGGTAAGTGTGTGCATTTAAATCAGACTTTCCTTTCAACACAACAACTAGCCAAGGCATTAGGAGTTACCTTATTTTTCACTACTACATAGGGCTCACAGGTGTTGAGGAAAGTTTTCCACTTTTCTCTTTTAGGAACTTGTCAGAACTCCTTTATCTTCTTCTGTTAACAAGATCAGCAGCCTCATCTAAAAGGGCTTGATCACATGAAAAAAATACCCAAGTACAAGACCGGTCTGATTTTAAAGTGATATTTGACAGAAATGACTAAATAATGGATGCATCTTAATTATAGGACATGTTCAAGCACTTGTGATTTCTCTCAAGATGTATTAGTAGAAATTTTTCAGCCACTTGTGTTTTTTTTTTAAAGTTTCTGGGGAATAGCAAAGTGTCAGCTATTTAACCTCAATTGTCAGGAATTCATACGGCACCCAGTCTCCACATCCCCCAGTCCCATTAGAGCTTCAGCTCTGGGGTCCTACATGTCAACAGATGAATTTAGAGCAGTGCCTGGAGGAAGTCTTTGGGATGTAAGCAGACACTTGGGTGGCCTCAGTAAGGATGGCTCTAGGTGGATACCTACCTGCTTTTCTAAACTCAGAAATGCGTGAGCATTTCTAGCAAGAGTCATCCTAGTGCAACGCTCGTTAACCATGAATATTTGCATATGCAGCTTCATAAGAAATGAAGTGTAAACACTGCTGTCAATCAACATTTTAATCACCCAAATGTTTGTGGAAAGCAATTTCAAGATGATATGAACATGTTAAAAGTTAATTCACCCTGAAATTTTGGTGCTTTGTTGGGAAAGTATTTGGGTGCTGACCCATACCCACCTGAATTCTTTTAAAACACTCTGGCAGCTTTATCACAGCTATGATTTTTTTTTTTTTTCTGGTTCTAAAATTGGTCTTGTAATAATAGAAACACAAAATTTGCTGACAGTTTTCCCAGTGAGCAAGGATGGGTTGAAACTGCTATTTTAAGCACACTTGTGAGAAAAGTGATTGGTTGTATATGCACTGAGCCCTGATTCAGCAAGAATTGGTGCAGGATCCCTGCTTCATGTTCAAGCTACAAGAAACATGGAAGAGGAACTCCACTGAAATGAATGGATAGAAACATTGCAAGAGGTTTGGAAAAGCAAATTACTAATTTGTTAGTAATAGAGAGATGAAGATTACTCTTCAGAGTCCAACTCTAGTCAGAGCCTCAGCTGATGAAAATGGGCAGAAATTCAATGAATTCAACAGGGTTGTAATGATTTTATACTTACTCAGGATTTGACCTGACATGTGAATGTGAATTTATTTAAATCACAATTTAATCACAACTGCTGTCAGTTGAATACCCTTATCTTGTTGTTCTGTAACAAAGACAAAACCATTTTCCATCTCTGCATGATCCACATGAACAAACTGGGAAAGCAGTGGACCAAGTGTCTGAGCAGGCGGTTTAAACATGGTGGGATAGCCATCTTTAGGCAAACTAAAACTATGGTAGGTGAGAGACCTCTGAGAAAGATATTTTTCTGAATTTAGTAAGCCAACTGCACCTGGATGTTGAAATTGATTTTGAGGGTGGTCATATAGATTAGCTTCCTAAAATAACATGGGAAAGGAGGAGGTTTTAAAAAACCGTTTAGTAGTTGTAGTTACACTGCACTGTTGAGATCTGAAGTATACTGAGCTCCATTAGTTCCGTATTTCTTTTCAGTTGAGGCTGGATTTAGCTGGAGATTATCTCCTGGCATGGCATGAAGCTAAATATGATTCAGAAAGACTCTCTATAATAACTTCAGTGGCTGTGTGCTTACTTAATTTTATTTTGTCAAGATCAGATTAAGCCAATTCGAGTCCATTAGGGAGGTGTGCACACGATGAGCCTGGGGATGTGGAAGGGGGAACCAGCTTTTGGATTGTGTGAATACCAGCCCTGACAGCTTTCATACTCTGTTCCTGAGGGGATGGAAAGAATGATGTAGCACAGCAGATTTTATCTATGTGTGATAC
This sequence comes from Merops nubicus, assembly GCF_000691845.1. Classification (NCBI taxonomy): domain Eukaryota; kingdom Metazoa; phylum Chordata; class Aves; order Coraciiformes; family Meropidae; genus Merops; species Merops nubicus. The sequence goes on from NW_008626271.1 coordinate 30,403, forward strand.
TTACTGTTATTATAAGGGAATTTCAGGGCGGGGAGTTAACCCTCAAAAGTCTGTGTAACCATCTGCATAGGTCACGTAATATACATTGTATAAAATACATTCTGTATTCCCTGGTGAGTCTTTCTCTTTGTCCACTCCTAGAATTGCCTTGATCCACCAGTGATCTCACCAATGTTATTGCAAATAGAGAAACTTAGGCCCTCTCCACACCCCCAGCCTCTTTTCTGGCCCGCAAGAAGCTTCCCCTTCAACATTCTTCCTACAACTCGTGTCCTGTGATGTTCCCAACTAACTACTTGTTCTTCCCAAATCCTGACTTACACAGCAGCTGTGCACCACTTCATCCATGGTGTTTCATGATCTAAAGGAAGGAAGGAGTGCTATCTGGCATGCAGCGTTCATAGAAAACAAGAGTAATCTGAGGTGGAGGAGTTTAAAATTAACAATACATAGTCCAGCACAGGACTTGGTTGTTTGTTGGGTTTTTGTTCATTTGTTCATTTTCTTAGAAGTGGTGTATTTTACACCCTGGGGTACCTCACATGAGGTGAGGTCTTCTGAGGTTAAAAACCCAAAAGCAATGTGTGGATAACACCCTACAGCTTTAGTACAGAATAAATTAGTTTAGCCTGAAAGGGTGTTTGGAGAGAAGAGGAAGAGATTGTTTAGTGTTTTACCTCACTGATTTTTTCTTGCAGTAAAACTGTCAAGTCCAGTCTCTCCTGCAAATTTATCACATGCCTGTTATTTGCTTCAAAGTAAAGAAAACATCTTTTTAGGGGGGGAAGTGTTAAAGACAAAGCCCTAGTCTCCCTTTCCAAGCCTGCCTGCCTTTCTGGGCAGCCTGCCTGCAGTTCAAAATCCCTGTTTATCCCAAGGAAAGCAAAAAAGCACCAAAGGCTTTTCTAACATCCGCAGCTTCCCAGGTATTGGAGGCCAGGCTGCACCTGAGCAAAGTGAGACGGTAGGAGCCACGGTGGATGGTCGATGCCAAGCCCAACTCCCACGGCTGGCAGAGGCAATCCCCAGTGCAGCTCTAGGCAGACAAAATAACACCAGGCATGGTAGAAAGTGAAGGAGCAGAGAGCACCCCTGCCCACCCATGTAAAATGGTCATAGTGGGGAAAATAAAACCTGTTGTGTCCTACCTTTAACAGTGCAGCAGAGCCCACAGTTTCTCTGTGGTCATCTCAGGAAGCATTCCTCCCCAGGCTCCTGCTGGGCAGTACAAGTCCATGCAGCATCTTCTTGAAGGATGTGGCTTACCATGTTAGCTAGATCCTAATTATATGTTTGATTATGTCTGTTGCTTTGCTTGCCAGAAAGTGAAAATCAAACCGCCATTTCTTTGTGGGTTATTCTTTTTTTTGATCTCTGGAAACTGTAGCCCTGAGCTGCATGTTCAGTAACTGCAAGGTTTATTTTTGTGTTGGTGTACATTAATCATGTTGGAATGGAGGGAAAACAAAAACAGAGAAGGAAGTGCATAATTATTGAACAGGAAGAATAAAATCAAAACATTCATATCTAATTTTTTAAAAGTTTTGAAAACAATGGTGCAGTTTGGGCAAAAAAGTAGTAATAAGAGCAAACTGCCAAAAAAGTACATAAAAGCACGTTAAAACTGCACAAAAAGGCATAATGTTCCTTTAAAAAGCTACGTGTAATCACCAGAGTACCTGACTAACTGGTACATAACATGTTTATCTAAGCGTAGTAACTCTCCCACTGAAAGAAACACCGTGAGCCAAACAAGAAGATACACGCTTTAGAAATACTTTTCCAGAGTCATGATGCTTGTTCCATTAGTCAATCTGGTACATTTTCAATGAGCAGAGGACTGTTGAGCCTTAAATAAAACAGTCACACAGAAAATACAGGGGGATACTGGGGAGCTTAGTTTTAGAAAATAAAACTTCTGTAGGGAAGAAAATATGAGGACAAGATATGATCCTGTTGGGATCTGCCTTAAAGGCCCTCAAAATGCTTCTGTAGTCCAAGCCAGAGAAATGCCCACCATTTATTTAGCAAAGATAAAGCTGCAATAATCTTGCAAATAAAAGAACCAACAAGAAAAAAAAATAAAGAACTGAAGGCTGTAGCACTCTTGGAAAAAAAGAAATTCTCATGTCTTCCTAATTGTTTTTGAGTCTGTTATGCCTGACTTACTGCTGCCTTTGTCTTTTCTGAACATGAAGTCCACTTTTCTGGAAAATGTTTCACTGTCTTTGAGGTAAAAACCAAACCAGCAACATAAAATCCAGCCTTGAGGAAAGAAGAAATTCTCACTACAGACTGAATTTTTCTCCCCCAATGGTCAGTGCCCTTTAAGCAGGGTGAGGGGAGCAGGGCAAGAGCTTTGGCCCAAAGTCTCTGAGAAAGGCTGAAGTCACCTGCTCTGTCTATCTGACCACACTGGCAGGGCCCTTTGCCACATTCAGTGCAGGAGAAGCAAATAACTCATGTGACACCCTTGTTGCTCCACAGTCTTCTGCTGTCACAGGGGTAGCACTGTGTGGGGCTGATGGGCTGGGTGGCAGTGAGGGGCAGCAGGAGCACCTGGTACCATCATCTACTTGAGGCTTCGATCTTGCTGAATGGGACTGGCTCCACTCTAAAGCCACAAACTGAGCAAAACTTCCAATCCCTTCTGAATAAAATTGAATGTGTTGTTGATGGGGCCTGAAATATTGATGAACCATCAAGATTTTTGTTTCCTGCACTCTGATTGATTTATGGTCCCCAGTAAATGTAAGAAAAGCCCTACATATGTAAAATGTTTCCCAAATAAATAAATGGGGGAAAAAAAATCTCAAAAGGACAATCGATTAAGACCTGATACTTCCTTGACCTAGCTGGCTATAAAGGCTACATTTGCTCCAAATCAAACCCATTCCATTATTAACGAGAGTGGATGAAGTGAACCTGAGACATGAACTAGTGTTACAGAAATTCAGACATCTCTTTCCAGTAGTTGTCAGAGGTTGTGGCATGCAAGGGAAGATGGGAGTGACCAACACACTAAAAGCCTCACCAAGGGACCATACTGCCACAAATACAGGAGTTGTGATGAATTTACAGATTGACAGCTTTTTTTGATGGCTTTTTACCCTAAAGCTGCCCTTGAACTGTGGTCTCAGTTATAGATTTCAGCAAATGTTAAGTGTTTGAGAGAGGAAAGAACAATGATTTCAAGGATTTTACTGGCTCTTGGACTAGGTGGCTGGTTTGGCGCTATGCAGTGCTCACTGCTGGAGAGGGCTCAAACAGGCAAGTTTCAAACAGTGAAGCATGGGGAAGAAGTTGTAGCTCTTGAAGAACATACTGATGGCTTTGATGCTTTCTTCAGCCGACACACATGTTGATGTATATGATTGCATTTGGGTTTTGAAGTTGTTTCAGAATACCCTGACAATTTTGTTTTTTTCTGTGGAACCACAGAAAAGGGCGCCTGGGAAGCAGGGAGGCACCTCGTCCATGTTTATCCTGTTCTTAGTCAAAAAGGTGGATGCTCCACTTCCTTGGGTTAATCAATTTGAGTGCCCCATTACCCTTATGCATTTCATAGTGAATCTCATGTGTGAGTACTGGAATTGATATTGTGCTGGCTAATGATATATTACAGTCTGATCTATAACCTCATTTTTGTGAGACCCAGCATTAGGCTCTGAAACACAATGGGTGCGCACATTTTGCTGCCTGAGTATATGACTTAACCATCATTTTACATGGATTTAAGCACTGGCTGCTTCCAAAATGGGCTATCTCATCTTTTCCTGCCCCCTGCCCAAAAGTCTCTGCTTGCTACATTTTGGGTATTCATGCAGCCGCATCAGCTGTGTTCGGGTCAAGTCCTTTCTCCTTCCCTATGCCACTCAAGGAAGGGATGCTTTCTGATGGATCAGGTCCCTGGTCTGGATGTCTGTGCAGCTACAGGAGTGCTCACTTTGGCACCAGTAGCAGTGAGACTATGCAGCCAAGGACCTGGAGGCATAGATTTAGCTTAGAGTCAGCCCATTGTGAAAGCCACCCTTAGGTAGTTGAAATGCTGGGGTCTGAACCCCAAGCCCCGAATTAGGGTTGACATATGGGTGATTCCCACAGCCCTTCATAAAGAGGTGGTGAGTTTACCTTACAGCTTCCCCCCAGGGTGCGGCCGGCCCTGCAGGGAGAGCCAGAAGGGAAATGAGCCCCAGGGGTCCCGCATTGAGTTGACAAAGGTCAGGTGTCTGCTTGGGGATAAAAGCCGGGACCACTTGCAGGGAGTCAGGAGTGTCTGTCTGTGGAGTGCACTCCCCAGAGCTTCCTGGTTCAGGGCAGACCTCCTGACTCTCCCTGGAGCTGGGCCCTGGTCTGTTTAGACCTTTGTGAATGTGGGCTGATTGGGTGAGAGTTGCCATGTGGGCACCTTTTTCTTATATGCTTAACTTGTTGGTCTGGCTGTTTCCCATGCCAGCTATGGGAAACCTTGGGTCTCTGTACCACCTGTTGTGGGCAGAGTCACACTTTTTGTGGGATCGCTGGGGGTGGTGTCAATTATGTACCAGCTGACTGATCTGTTTGTACCCCCAGCGATCATTCATGGAATGTCCTTTTTGCTTACAGTACAGTCTGTGTATTGGTTCATTTTCCTGCTGGTGGTGGTACAATTTTTGTTGGGCCTGGTCATTGGCAGAACAGTAGTACCCAAGATACTGCAAGCCAGCTTCCCCTCCCACTAAAATGCATCACATCAAAAAGAAATATAGTTTCCTTCTTTTTCTAAGCCTTCACACTATTCAAAAGCTGCACGTTTGGTCAGACTTTCTTCCACAGACACTAAGGCTGGGACATCGCTTTAAGAATTAGGAGATTCACTACATGGCTCCAGGCACTGGCTGAACTTCATCTGCTCAAATGGAGTGTTGCTTTTTTCGGTGGAGCTGGCTTTCACCTTGAGGCTCTGTGCTGGGCATAGAGAGAAGGAGTGGGTTTAGGATGGAGATTTGAAGAAGAGAGAGATGGAAGACTTCTTTCTACCAGTCACCCAGTGGCCTGCTTGGGCCTCGTCGGCCTTCAGGAATGACTTGGGCAGGGGTGCAGCCCTGCAGGGACATAGTGGTGCTTTGCACAAGCTGCCACACGGCTCTACAGATAAAACCAACGTGACCTGCCCTGACTGGCACCCCGGCATGGCTCAGCTCTGAGCCTTCCCATGATTGTGCTGGGAGAGCAGGACCTTTTGGACAGCTGCAGAAAGGAGTCAGAAGTTAGTTAAAAACAGAGCTGCCCTGAGATAATTTTCCAAATTTCAGGGCCTATTTCTAGTTTTGGGTTGGTGGTCTTTTTACCTTTCACCTGTCTTTAGCTCAAGTTTTCATGCCATTCTCCCCAGGCCCAGACCGAGGCAACCTCCGGGTCAAAGAGGTGGTGACACAACCTTTCTCCTCTGTGCAGTAAGGTCTCCTCCTGCTT
>NW_008626271.1:35887-38845 GCF_000691845.1 Merops nubicus
GACCATGAAAAAAACTTTCTAGGAGACAGAATTGTACAGTTAGATGCAAAAACAGATGACGGGTACAGACATGGATGAACACTGCAGAACTTTGGCTGCAAAATCAACATGAAGGTTGCAAAAGAAAGGAGGAAAAAAAAAATCAAGAGAAAATGGCCCGTTTGTAAGGCAAACCACAGCAGCCCAGTTTAATTGCCTAATTCAAAGTCCCATGCTAGATAAAGATAGCTCTGTAGCTCTTTGAGTTGGCTCATCACTGCAAAGGGCTCAGAAACACACAAAAAAAAAACCCTCTGCATGGAAAAAGGAGTGTGGGATAAAAAGTTGTAGGGATAGTAATAGAAATAATGAAATCTATATTTTTCTGGCTTGAGGGGTAAAATTAGAAAATATTATTAATAATAATAAAGTTAATAATACTTTGCTGTATTTACTGAAATAGCACCAGCCTTGACCTAGGTGCAGCTCCATAGATGTGGTGCTGAGAGATGATGTGGCCCATGCCCTGTACCCAGGGGGTCCTGTGACACCAGGGAGGACTCTCCTGTTGCACCAGTGCTATAAATCTGCTTGTATCTTCCTCCCTGCAGTGCCTTCTGGGATGCAAAACACAGCATAGTCTCTTCCACACTCCAAAGTGTATTAACAAAAACTGGGCTTGGATAATGATCCTCAGAACTTTCTGTATTGGATAGGTACATTACCCCAGTATGGCAATTAATGACAGTTAAATATAAATTGAGCATTATTATCTGCCAGCTTGACGTGATGTAGTCCTAGTAGCCTTTTAAAGTTGTTCCCAGCAGAAATCATTATTCTTCAAATACACTGTTTCAGCTTTGTCAGCTATTGTATAACCTGTGTTTGTTGTTTTTCAACTTAAATAAAAGCTTGGCATTGCAACAGGGAAGAAACATGGCATCTGCAATAGAAATTCCACAATCCTGGAAGCTGCTCCACAAGCATGAGTATTATGTGCAAAGCAGATGGTAGGAAACAAAGCACATAAGAAAACACGAGGTGTGTTTGTGTAACTGTATTGCAACATTTTATTTAAGGTACATTTTTTTTCAATGTATGCAGTACACTGGAATACATATTAAAGTGCTGGCAGTGCTCTCTTGAACAGAGGTCTTAGCATTTGTGCAATAATATATAGAAAGAAGATGATTGTTGTGAATCATAAGGATGATTTGGAAATAACATGAAAAATGCTGCCTGTTCAGCAATCAAGAAAGGCTTTAACCATTTCACAGGATGCTGTTTCCAACCTTCATCCTGTGTAGTGAAGTGAGCCAGGTTCCACATGTGACCAAACACTTATTTAATAAATGTTACCATAGATTTTCCAAGTGCATTAGTAATCCAATAAGATAATTCCCATGCTTCAATTAGGTATGAGTGTATTTTTCCCCCCCCCTATCTAATCAGGACAAGCTGAATTACATCAGATGGGGCCATCATGCCTCCTTAGAGCATGGACAGGCAGTTGTAAGATATAAGAGCCCTGCTTTGCTCTGTAGGCAGCAGACATTCCTGTTGCAGGCAGAGGATTATAACCTGTCGAGTCAAAGTCTTAATCTCTTCTCAGTCATGAGTCAGTGTTGAAATGGCAGTTGGAGCATGCACAGGCAGCACAAGATTTGTTGTGGATGATGGGAACATTGAAGGAGATAACACTTCAGCCGACTTCACTGAAAATATAGAGGACTCTGCTATGAAGAACAAAATTTAGTGACAGTACTCTTAAGAAAATTAGAAATAAACAACCTCGCAATGCTATGAGGATAGGGGCTTATTTAAAACCTTCTATTCATTTTGATAAACATACAGTAAATGCATTGACATAAAAAGAAAAGTATCATTTTAATCTGTGAACCTAGAGGATTCACAAATCCCATAGCTAATATAAGAGAGATGGAGATCAGCTGGGTAAAAACACTATTAAACAAACAGCTGAGTCTTGCTGAATTACTTAATGGTAAAATAGTTACTGTCTTTAATATCATATGTCTTATAATAATAATACTGTACAGTCTAATATACTCATCCAGGCTTGGTGCAATATGGAGTACTATCAATTCAGAACAAATTCAGAAGTAATTTCTCCACTTCCCTTCAGCCGATAAGGAACAGCTGTTTTTTTTCTTTTTTTAAAAGGTATTCCTAAAAATGTAACTCAGATGAAGACTGCTGCTTTCTTTTGAATGGCACAGGGATCTGCTTCTGCTAGAAGTCATGTCATACTAGAGCAGAAGTCAGGGAAGGATACTTCTTATGGAAGTATTAGTTTTTTTTTTCACTAACAGACCATAGGGCAAAATCCTATGGCCAAATCCTATGGCGCAAAAATCCTAGGGAGGAGAACTGAGGAAGTCTGGCAGGAGACACTGGCTCCAGCCATGAAAGTGTGCAATACTTCTACTCACTTAAAAACCTGTAGAAAGGATGTTTAACAGTATTTCTCAAGACAATTACTGGTAGAAGTGTTCTAGGGTATGATGAGGGTTGCCAATTGCTAAGGAGATGTAGTGAGTAAATGTTTGTTTTCCACTGTCTAAATAGCAACCTTACAGTTAGAGGACTTGCTTAGAAAGCTGGAGAGGTTGATTCTAGGATCACTTCAGAGTTGCCCTAAAAAAATGTCTCCTCCCAGGACACTGCTCTAGCCACACTGGTGCCTGCTAATGCAGCCCCCGCAGCCTCTGCTGAAGTCATGCTGTGAGAAGCAAGATACATAAAACTAAATAAAATTCTGCAATGATGCTGCTATGCTGCTTCTCGCTCACTTTCAGAATCAGCCAAGGCAATTCTGAAGGAAGCTCACCACTCTGGGCTCAGTTCAGGCACCTTCTGTAAAAGCAGGAGGGTTTTTTTGGATTGCTTTTCTGAGGTGCCTCCTGCACTTTGTAGAAAAAGTAGCTACCTAACCACAGGCTTGGGATTCAGCTCTGAAGG
>NW_008626271.1:38977-49881 GCF_000691845.1 Merops nubicus
GGGGGGCAGTCAAAGTGGATTTATTAACTCCAGCTGTAATTGCCTCATTTCCTAGTGCTATGGAACTGTACTCTGTATTATTCCAGGAATAATTTAGATGGATGAATATAAATGCACCATTCCTAGAAAAAATGAGTGTGAAGTGCACTTATATATATCAAAAAATATGCATTGATAGATAACAACAGCATGCCTGAGCTGGAGGACCATTCCACATAGCACCAAACATTGGCTCAATCTTTTTCGTATGCTCTGCCTCTCGTTTTTTCAGTCACCTTACGTTTTGTAGAACAGCTGCTGTAGAACGAGCTTCATCATCAGAAAGCACATAATTTTGCAGGTGTATCCTATCAAATTCAATTTCTCTCTGTTTTTTCTTTGATTCATTAACCTCCTTCTCCTATTCTCAGTATGATCCACAGCAGATTGCAGTTTTTTCCCATATACAACATACAAGGGACATTTTGTTATCTGTTCCTTAAAGATGAATTACTAATATAGTAATCCACAGAAGCTAACATATATCTACATGTGATTTCTTCAGATGCCAAGGGTTCTTGTTAAGGTCAATCTAGTGAGTTTTTGAGAATCAGTAAAGAGGGGCTTAGGAATAACAATCATTAGGAACGCACTAAATGATTAATTTAACATTAGCTAGGATGCTGTATTTAAAAGTAGTAAACGTACTACCACTCTCTAAGAGCAAAATACTACACACATCTCAATGGAATGCCTTTCACATTGCATAGGACCAAAATATAAATAGAATTAATAACTTTATTTTTTCATAACTCACATCTTAGGTAGTAGTTTGTGACAGAGAGGCATTTGCAAGCTGTGGGGCAGATGAAGATTGAGCTATGTAATAAAATTCAGGCATAAACTACTAATGGTACCCTATCTAAGGCTAATATATTGACTAACCCTCCTGTGAACATCAAATAGGTCAGTGCACTAAGAGGTTCCTAACTAGCTGATGCCTGTGGTGATTTTCTTATGGAGATTTGAAAGGAAAAGAAAATAACCCTGATGTAGATTGTATTTTCACTACTGCAAGAAATATATGGGTCCATTTTGCAACATTTCTCTGAATTTCACGTTAGGAAGTGGTTTTATGAAGTGCTGATACACAAACTCTCAGAGGTACTTAGAAACGTGCCAGGCCAGGATGACAGAGTAGCTTTAAAGCTGACTACAGTTAAAAAGAGGAACGTGTGTTTATTGAACCTGACAGTGTTTTGCTCTCCTCCCATTACAAGCAGACAGTTAAATACAGGACAATACCTGTAGCTCAAAGTTCCTAAATCATCTCTGTACTACCCAGTTCTTTGAAGCTTGTTAAATGGAGCCAACCTAGATAAGCATTTAACAGGTTAACCATATGTAAATCTGTACAAGAAAATTAAGTTTTAAAGCAGTCATATTGTATAAATCTTACTGAGCGGGACCTCTTAGAAAATTACTTAAGCCTGGGTGGGGGAAGAAGTGCGAAATTGTGCCTTATACTGAAAATTACTACAGACAATCTAATTTTTACACTTAAAAAAAGGTCCTATATGTAACCAAATGCCTTGCATGACCATGTGTTTTTAACCTCTGCTCTGCTGTCGCAAACCATACTATGCAAAGTTTGGGACAGGGAGAGTCTCTTGCTACAGATTTGTAGAAATACTTAGGATAATGGGACTTTCATGTCATAGAATCATAGAATCCTTTAGGTTGGAAGAGACCTTTAAGATCATCAAGTCCATCCATCAAGCAAACACTATTAAGTCCTCTGCTAAAATGGAATCAGAATCTGTCAGGGTTGGAAGGGACCACAAGGATCCCCCAGCTCCACCCCCCCTGCCGTGAGCAGGGACACCTCCCACTAGATCAGGCTGCCCAGAGCCTCATCCAGCCTGGCCTTAAAGACCCCCAGGGATGGGGCCTCAACCACCTCCCTGGGCAACCCATTCCAGGGTCTCACCACTCTCATGGTGAAGAACTTCTTCCTCACATCCAGCCTGAATCTGCCCACTTCCAGCTTTGCCCCATTCCCTCTAGTCCTGTTGTTACTTGATATCCTAAAAAGTCCCTCCCCAGCTTTCTTTTAGGCCCCCCTAAGATACTGGAAGGCCACAATAAGGTCATCTCAGAGCCTTCTCTTCTCCAGACTGAACAGCCCCAACTCTCTCAGTCTGCCTTCATAGGAGAGCTGCTCCAGCCCTCGGATCATTCTCGTGGACCTTCTCTGGACACGCTCCAGCAGGACCATATCACTCTTGTAATGTGGGCTCCAGAACTGGATGCAGTACTCCAGGTGGGGTCTCACCAGAGCAGAGTAGAGGGGGAGAATCACCTCCCTCGACCTGCTGGCCACACTTCTCTTGATGCAGCCCAGGATCTGGTTGGCTTTCTGGGCTGCAAGTGCACACTGCTGGCTCATGTTGAGCTTCTCATCCACCAGCACCCCCAAGTCCCTCTCCTCAGGGCTGCTCTCCAGCCAGTCCCTGCCCAGCCTGTATTGGTGCCTGGCATTGCCTCGACCCAGATGCAGGACCTTGCACTTGGCCTTGTTGCACCTCATGAGGCTGGCTTGTGCCCACCCCTCCAGCCTGTCCAGGTCCCTCTGGATGGCCTCCTATCCCTCCAGCATGTCAGCTGTACCACACAGCTTGCAATTAATTATTAAAACTATTTTGTGTTTATGGACATTTTATGCTTGCACATGAAAGAATTCTTTTCATATGTTATTTATACAGAGCTGCTAAGTGCAGCAAAATTGCATGAATGCCCCAGAGCTGGATGGTTGTTGTGCACATAAAAGCTTATTCATTTAAATTGCACATATTTAGAGAGGGCTTTTGGATTCTCCTTGTTAAAAATAGCTTGTCATAGAGATACCCACAGAAATTAGGACTGGAGGGCACTTTTAGACTGTCCTTACAAGAAACTGGGCCATGACCTCTTCTTTCACCCTGAGGGCAAATACCATGGTGTAGCTGAATACTTTTCCCCTTGAATGTGACAGCCTAGTCCACTGGGCTTGTTAGGGACAATCTTTGAAGCTCAGCCCCAGGACAATGACCAGTGCAGGGCTGAGGTCCAATGGGGACACCACTGGTAGCTTAGTGAGTAGTTGATTACCAGTGTTTGAGCCTACTCCTGGCCCTGGAGAGCTTAGGGGGATAGGTGTGGCCTGAGAGGCTCCTTGTTCATCTCCTTGCCTTCTGGCTGGATAAAGTCACCCTGTAGAGGAATAAATAAACAACAAATATTTGCCTTTTTCTTTTGGATAAACCTCTGAAGAAGTGTATTCCACAACCTCCCTAGGCAGCATATTTTGCCACTTCTCTATACGTACCGTTGGAAATTTTTTCATCATGTTTAATCAAAATCTCCTTTGCATCAGTTTAGCAACAAGTTCCCTGAGCTCACCACATGGATCGAGAGCACATTATTTTCCTCAGCTTTATTGACACTTCTGCATTTTATAAATTAAATATTTCTGGTTCCTTTAGTTTTTCCCTGTAGGTTATTACAGAATGGTCTTGTCTTTTAGACCTCAAATCATTCCACTTGTTTCTTTCCAATTTCTGCCAAACTGATCCAATCTCCTCCCTTAACACTCTTGACAGTGGCCTTACCCACAGAACCTCACACAGTAAAGTTACTTCACGTCTCACATGCATGACAGTCTTCTTTATACATACTACTGCAACACAGCTTTTTTCACCACAGCATGTTTCTGACTTATGTTCAGTCTGTGATTCAGATCCCCTTGGTTCTTGTTGGTAGAAGTGCTGTCAAATTTGCATTTTCCGATCATGTATCTGTGCAACTGACTACTGCAGATGAATGTGAAGCATTTGCATTTCTTTTATTGGATTGCATCCTGTGATATACATATAAAATCGATGAACTAGTTTTGTTGCTGGTCTATATTTTCCTGATCTTCTTTCTTCAATGCCTACATCCTCTGTGCTTTTCATTTACTAGATTTTGAGTGGCAACTTGGAAGATCCTTAAGGTTTGAAAAGCATGTCTGCACTCTTGTAAAAATCTTGCGTAAAGGCACCTGAGCAGTAGAGTTTGTTCTACTTTTGTTCCTCATCTTATTCTTTAGTTGAACCATACCCGATGGTTTTCACCAGCTAGACCTCTTGATTTTTTATGCTTCCTCCCATCAAAATAGCTTTCAGCTTAGAAGAACATGCACTGGGATGTTGTCAGTTACTTAATGCTTCTAACAATTCTGTGATCTCGACATCTCTTGTTACAGCTAGAGGGACCATAGGCTCTTTCCATACCAAGCAGGCCAGTATGGTTCCTGCTTTACCAAAGGAGGTAACAAAGGACTTGGGAAACCTAGAATATCTTTCTTGTTCAACAACCAAGAACAGTGCCAGTTTTTAGCTACACATCCATGCCAGTTTTAGACAGTCTTGGGCTCACTCTTCATGCACTCTTCATGCACTCTTCTGCAGAATTCTTTGAGGTGCAGGGATGAGGATACATGAGGCAAAGTACTATTGGCACTCAAATAGCTAAGTGATTGCTTCTGTCTAGCTTTAAATTTTTTCTTTTGTTTTGTTTTGGTTGGTTTACAGATCCAAGCACCTGAGTGCTGTCACTCACCTCTAATTGCCAAGCAAAATGGGTAAAACACATTATGCCCCTCCTCTACACGCTGGCTAAACTATGAAGAATAACTTATTATCATTCTTCATTATTTCTTGAGGGCAAGTGAAATGGAGTGTGTAGCAGAGGTGACAGGTACCAGGCTGAAAGACAACAGGTCCAGAATACTATTAATCTTGATAATGTAAGTGTCTGACTTGCTAACCCATACTTTCTTTTAATATTTTTGTTTGTGTATTTATGGACTAATACAATTATTTATACACGTTGCTCAATTTATCCCTTTGTATTTTATCAAAGGGTTAATACTTCTATGTAAGCAGAGTGGGATTCAAGGGCAAAACAACAATCAATATTACTAGAGGCTGTGGGATGTTAATTGTCCAGCCCAGCTTCATGGTTTGTTGCTGTTGTTTTTTTGTTTGGTTGGTTGTTTTTTAAAATATTTTCCTTTATTGATTCCCTACTCCCTGCCCCACACCCCACCACTAATCCCTTCCAGAAAAAAAGGAAGGCTGTCCACATCTTTCTAAATAAAAGTGACAGCTTGGGTGGTAGCTCAGATGAACAATCATAGGTTATTTGTACCAGGAATTGCTGATGTTATTGAGGGCAAGTGCAAGTAAACAGAGGTTACCTACTTCTGTAGTTGCTATCTATCCTCAACACAAAGTACCATGACAGCACAGCCTGCATATTCTGACATGACTGAGCAACATGCACTCGTGAGATGCAACTCAGAGATGTCGTGCTTGATACTTGGGGGTGATCTGAATTTCTGTCTGTTTTCTGAGACCCGATAGTGGGCACTCCGACTGCCTGCCTTTGGAAACTGGAGCCCTTCCAGAGAGGAGGCCTGCTCTAAAGGATCTGGCATCTTCTCTCACCACTGCTGCTACAAGAGCAGCTGGGAAAGCCAGAGCCAAATGGTGTCTGAGTCCCATGCAAACTCAAAGGAGAGGGGGCTGCTATGGACAGCTAGTATACAGGAGTCCTAATTGCTCTTCTTGCCTGGCAGTGGCTACCAGGCCTACACTATGTGTGTAAGATGAGAGTTTGGAGGAATTACACTGCAGGGGAATGGCTGTAGCTGGCAGGTGTCAGGGCATTGCAGTCTCCAGCCACTGCTGGTATAGGGGAGAAATGAGGCTACAATCACATTTCATGTTTGGATCTCTGCTCTGAGAAAGGAAGGGTTGTCATTGTGCACACTTACTTTCTAGGAAATTATGGATGTATGAGCACAATTTTTTTTTGTCCCCCTCTCATGTAGCATTTACCTTGTACCTGAATGTAGCTTGGCCTGTGTAACTCCCAAGTACCAAATGATCTCCTCTTGAAATGCAAGTCTTCCAGAGTTTCATTATCAGTGTCTCAAGCCATAAACAGATTATATCATAAGCAACAGGGTCTAGAGTAAACATTCCAATGTAAAAAATATTCGCTTTGTGTTGTGTTGGAGTGAGTTCAGAGGAGGGCCACAATGATGATCAGGGGGCTGGAGCACTGCCCCAATGAGGACAGGCTGAGAGACTGGGGAAGAGAAGGCTCCAGGGACACCTTATTGCAGCCTTTCAGTAATTAAAGGGGACCTATAAGAAAGATGGGGACAGTCTTTTTTTGCAAGACCTGTAGTGACAGGACAAGCAGTAATGGCTTTAAACAGAAAGAGGGTAGATTTAGACTAGGTGTAAGGAAGAAATTCTTTACTCTGAGGGTGGTGAGGTACTGGAACAGAGGTTTGGATAACCCCTTCCTGCAAGTGTTCAAGGTCTGGTTGGACAAGGCTTTGAGCAACCTGATCTAATGGAAGGTGTCCCTGTCCATGTCAGGGGTGTTGGAACTAGATGGTCTTCAAGTGCCTTCCAACCCAAACCATTCTATGATTCTTTGATTCTTTTATATAAATAGTATTAGAACTACTGCTTTGACCACAGGTATTACAGTGGGGGGGTTGAGCAATGAGTCAGTAGTGTCTCCTTTAAAAGAAAGGACAAGGAGGAAAAAGCAGCCTTCAGTAACAAACACTGGTAAGAGCCAGACTCTGAGGAGTTCTTTAGTAACTGCAAAACAAACTAAAAAAAGTAGGGATTTGGAGCATCAAAAGGGTGGTTGCAAGAACGAAAAGTTCTCTATCTGAGAATGATAGATTGACATAAACACTTTTGGAGTATGGAAGATCAATATCACAGACAGATGAAAAGCGATTGAAAATGAAAACAAAATCATAATACGTCTGGGGAGACAAGGAACTTACCAGTCAGAGGGAGGGGCATTAATTAGGACATACAAAGTAGAAAATCACTTAGAGACACAAAAACCATTAACATCTCATAGCCCCAAGCAAAATTCAAGTAGGAGACACAAAAATGACACTTTCACACTGTCTGACACACACAGGCTACTGCCATGAGGAAAGCAAAGCTTAGTTCTGCCGTAGTTTATGAACTATGGCAGTATTCCCCTGCACTGCTTTTGCTTATTGATGAGGATGATGGCAACACTGATTCAGACAAGGCAATGCACAAGTATGACCCCGGTACCCACACCACAGGAGTGAAACCTCCTCTGAGCCAAGTGGGCTGTCAGGGTTTCCTGCTAATGAAACACTTTTATCACACATAAATAATAACATGGGTTAACTCATGACAGTGTCTTCAGACTCCTCAGATGCAGTCAACAGGCACAAGACAGACTATCTGACTGATGGAAGTTTCCAGTAATTGTGGAAAAGAGAAGCCCTGCAAGAATGAATTTTGCTAATATGCCTGAAGTGAAATCTCACAGCTCACCAACAAGATGCCATGCAGAGCTCTTACATGGCAGGGTAGCTGGTAGACAAAGACTATCTAGCACTGCAAAAATAATGGAGTCTATCATTACATACACAGGAGATTCCCTGGCAACTCCTAACTCAAGTATTTTGTTAGCAAGCCAAGGAATACAAGCATGAAATGACTCGTATGATTCTGAGAACATGGAAAGGCTAATGTGCATTTCAATAAGGAAATAAAATCACCAACTGGTGTGTACTTTGCAGTTTTAAACAATTCCATGTCGCTGCAAACCTCCAGCCATGAGTCTTCCACTTGTCTCTAATTTCTTCCTGAGCACATGCCATGTGAAGCAGAAACCACCAAAATTACATACACGTGAATCCCTTGAAGAGCAAATGCCTGAGGAAAATAACAGGTACTGAACTGAATTATATTCCATGACACATACTGTTTTATTTCAGAGTCCAGCAACTTCTTATTTCCAAATTTGTATAGAAAAAAAAGCATGGAAACGTCTAAGAGAATCTGCTATAAAACAGTGTAAAGCCATGGAGAGGAGTCAAGCTGCAGGGGTCCTTTTTTGAGCAGCCATCAAGGAAGGAAAACTTGAGGACAGCAGCATAAAAAGGGGTCTCAGTTTTGGCCAGTGTAGTATTTGAGAGCACAGGAAAATGGGGATTTAGGCTGTCACTGATGAAGATAAGACTAAACTTTGTTTCCTAAGTAACCAAGGAAATGAATCCACACTAGCATTTGTGGCCAGCATTTATGGAAACTTCAACTGTTTGGGGAGACACCATACCTGCTGTCAAACAGGGTTATTAAAGGTGAATGGGCAATTAATGCTCATGGCCTTGAACCCTCAAGGGTCACTGTGTAAGCCTCCTGAGAAAATAATTCAGAAGCTCTTTAATTTTTTCTTTAGCTCTTTTTCTTTGACTGGAAAACAGGATGGGACCAAGCAATACGTGCATGGGCAGTGGATACAACTTCATGTTGCTTACATTCACAAGAGATTCCCACATTCACTGTTTGGGAAAGAAACATAGGGAAGTGCAGGCGATGCAACTGTTCCCCTGCCTTTGGTGTTTCTTAATTCTTGTTGTCTGTTCTTTCCTTATCCTGTCACACAACAAAATGCTCTTGTGAGAGAGACTTGGACAAGATCACAATGAGAGAGCACAATATTTCAGTTGTGGTGTTGACCTGCATTCTTTCCTCAAGGTAGGTCTGAAACTAGGGCTGAAGTGTTGGGAAAGATTGTTCCTCCCTCTGCCACATTAAGTCTTGTCTTTGTTATGGGTGTAACCATTAATGGTTCCCTTGTGGTATGGAGAAGTATTTGCAAGGAAACTTCTCACTCCAAGAAATGCTCTCATATGCCTCCAGCCACTCAGGAGTAGAGATTGTGCCCACACAGGGCTGCATTGCTCATTCCCAGGACGCTAGCAGATCTAAACGTTTTTGCTCAACTTTGACTTTTAAACAACTAGATCTTTCTTTCAAATGAAGCAAAATCATTGCAGGAGATTCTTGGCAGCACTTTTTGCCCTGGCTTCCTGAGGAATGCACTTGCTTTAAAAACTGAATGAAAAACCAATGGCACATAAAACTGCCTTATGACAATTCTGGCAGTTCTACCCGCTTCTCATCCACCCACGTCTACCAACCACTATGCATTATGTTAGAATTGTAACTTTGAAATGATAACCTCTGAGGACATGCTTTTTAATCCCCTGCACCTCATTTTCTACTTTAAGAGTGTTGTGAGAGCACTATTTGAATAGCGGGTGCCAGCTTTTAAAAGTCTACAGTGGTTTTATAATCATTATTCTATTAATAATAGTATTGAAAAAGGCCTTCAGCTGAGGTTTTCTGGATTCTCACATTCAGAGTCAATATTTTAGCCATCTGTACACCTGACACTTGCCACAGCAGGGAAACAAAATCTTGGTATTTTCCAGCCAGCTTAGGTCCCATGTGGACCTGAGCATTTTTTTGGCTCCAGAAAAGATCCTTTTATGGTGACAGTTTGGGTATTCCTGCTTTACATCCCATGGAACAGCAAGTATGATGCTTCACATGGCTTTAAAAAGCCTCTTGTGCTCTTACCTTCTTTTACATTAATCCATTTTTTTCTCTCATCAACTGAAAACAAAAATCAGCCTAAAAAGATGAACGTATTCCTGCTTAAAACAGGAAAATTTTGAGTTTTGTGGTTGAGAACGTCAGCACCAGGCTTTCAATATGACATGCAGAGCTTAAGACCCAAATTATAGGCCGCTCCAAACACAAAAGTTTAAAAGAGAGCCACTCCCCTCTTTCAAAAACTCCTCTGCATCTTTTTGGTTTCTCTAAGAACATATTGTTGATGATGGTATTTTCCTTCTGTATTTATCCAAGCCCAGACTGATAAAAGACAGGCAGGCAGCAGCACCCAGCTGCAGCGGGAAGTTGCGATTTGCCTGGGTAACAGCAGAGAAGACTGCCCAGGGGACAGGACAGGCTCCTTGCATAAACTCAGACTTTGGGACATGACTTGCTCTCAAGCTCTGCCTGCAACTCAAGCTTCAAGTGTGATCTGTGTTGATGCCTGGCTGCAGTTGCCCAGGATCTCTGAAAATCATGTGGTCCCTACACACAGATAAGCTTAACTTCATAAGCTTTGCTTTGAAGAACTGGTGCTTTTTTTTCAGATGAAAATCTAAAAGCTATCATAGCATTTAAGACCAGTAATAGGATTTTATCTCTTGACCATATGAGATTATGATCTCTTTAGTGGCACAAGCTGAGCTTTACCTGGATAGCTTGATGAGGCTCAAACACCTCATGCTAGCTGCTTGTTCAGTGGCATGTCAAATGCAGAGAGCAGAAGATGCTGAAATGCCACCACTACCACATGGACATGCCAAACAACAGCAAGGATTTGACTGAAGGAGGTATACCCGGGTAATAATGGCCAGCGATCTATGCTCCCTTGCCTTTTGCCCCTTGCTAATGTAAGACATCCTCCCCCAGGCCAGTGTGTGCAGGGGATGCTCCCTACAGCCAAACCCGAGTTTTGGGACACCGTGCACTTCCAGTCCCAGACTGACAGGCGCAGCAGGTCAGCTCCTGCCCGTTGTCACAGGCAAGCCTCTTTGCTAAGGGGGTCGGCCCAGGGCCGCTAAGCAGGGCCCATGTTGTGTTGGCTGCTTACTTGCAGTCACAGGCACTTTGGTGCACGCGAGGGACCATTGGTGATTCCACCCCGTGCCTCCTGAGATGCCAGGCTGCTGACAACACTGATGCTACCCGGTTCCTTTTAGAAAGCCAGCCATCTCCAAATGACTAATTTTTACACTTAACTGCTGACAGTTTGAAATATTTCCTTTCTGTTTGGGTTCGCTGGCCTGAAATCATTCCCCCCTCCCCAAAGAGAAGAGAACGATGGCATCCAGTGTTTTAATGCTGCAGATATACAGCGGACAGGGAAAAGTTGGGATGAAGGTTGGACCTGATGAT
>NW_008626272.1:0-6576 GCF_000691845.1 Merops nubicus
GGTTGGAAGGGATGGCTGCTGGCTACTGAAAGGTTGGAGGGGGCTGAAGGAAGCTGGGAGAGTGACTGGGAGAGTGCTTTGCCAGTGTGAGTTGGCCCTCTCTGGTACCAGCAGTGACTGGGGTTACTGGGAGCAGGCGTGCTGAAAGCACAGGCTGTGGCTTTTGGGGGCCGGGTTGGAAGGGATGGCTGCTGGCTACTGAAAGGTTGGAGGGGGCTGAAGGAAGCTGGGAGAGTGACTGGGAGAGTGCTTTGCCAGTGTGAGTTGGCCCTCTCTGGTACCAGCAGTGACTGGGGTTACTGGGAGCAGGCGTGCTGAAAGCACAGGCTGTGGCTTTTGGGGGCCGGTTCTGGCTATGATGCTGAGGTGCAGGACCAGGGACACCCAGCCTTGTCTTTTGGGAATGTCTCACAGGAATTCCTGTGGCTCTGTGCTGGCTGAGTGCAGAGAACCTTGTCTCTGGCTGAGCTGCCCAGGAGGCTGCTGGGTAAGAGCTGAGTGGCCTTGGCTGCAGTGCTGAGGCAGGAGCAAACTGGTGCTGGGTGTGGTGGACTCACCTGAGGGAGGGGAGGCCACCCATGGGGACCTTGACAGGCTGGAGAAATGGGCCAGTGCCAACTGCACGAGGTTCAAGTCAAAGTGCAAGGTCCTGCTGTGGGTCGGGCCAGCCCCAGGCACAGCTACAAATGGGGTGCAGAGTTGGCTGAGAGCAGCCCTGGAGAGAGGGACGTGGGGCTGTTGGTTGACTAGAAGCTCAACAGGAGCTGGCTGTGTGCTCCTGCAGCCCAGAAGGTCAGCTGCATTCTGGGGTGCATGGAGAGGGATGTGGCCAGAGGATCAAGGGAGATGATTCTTCCCCTTGACTCAGCTCTTGTGAGACCCCACCTCGAATACTGCATCTGGTCCTGGTGTCCCCACCATAAGAGGGACATGGATCTGTTGGAATGAGTCCAGAGGAGGGCTACAAAGGTGATCCAGGGGCTGGAGCATCTCTGCTGTGAGGGCAGGCTGAGGGCACTGGGGTTGGACAGGCTGGAGGAGAAAAGACTCGAGAAGACTCCATGGAGACCTTAGAACTGCTTCGAGTACCTGAAGGGAACCTCCAGGAAGGCTGGAGAGGGAATTTCACAAGTGTCCAGTGACAGGACAAGGGGAAATGGTTTCAATCTGAAGGAGAGTATGTTGAGACCAGATCTCAGGAAGAAGCTCTTCAGTAGGAGGGTGGTGAGACTGGACTAGACTGCCCAGAGAAGCTGTGGATGCCCCTCCCTGGAGGTGTTCAAGGCCAGGTTGGATGAGGCCTTGAGCAACCTGGTGTAGCTGAGAGGTGTCCCTGCCATGGCTGGAGGTTGGATGAGATGGTCTCTAGGGTCCCTTCCAACCTGAGCCATTCTGTGATTTGGTGACCAAAGGTGAGGCCTGGGTGCTGGGTGGGCTTCCAGGGGTTCAGCTGTGGTTCCTGTGGTCACATTGGACATCAGTTCTGCCTTGAGCTTAACGAGCTGTTGGGCTGGTTGTGTTACAGCTGCCTTAAAGATTTACAACAAATATGTGTAGAGTGTTGGGCTTGTAGTTCTTTTTTTTTCTTGATGGGGTTTTCTTGCCCCAGAGTGAAGGAGATGCTGGTTTTGCAGATAAATGTGCTGCTGCTGGGGGTAGGTAGACCCACCTGCAGATGGTGGACTGAATTTCCAGAGGTTATTCCTCTCTGGTTGCAAATAGCTCTATGAAATAATAAATTTGGGGTGCACACCTGCCTGTGTAGTGCACAGAAGGCAGCAGCTTTGCTTTCCCCTTGCTGGTGCTCAGCATGGGCCTGCAAATGGCTTCTGGGCTCCTTGGTGGTGAGCAAAGTCCTAAAGGAGTGCAGTACAAATAAACCTGAGGTGAGGGTGCTGGAACCACCGTGCCCCTCAGCTCGTTCTGGGGAGGTGACTGTGTCCAAAGGTGATAGATGGAGCAGGGAGGATGGTGACATTGCTTGCCTGTGTTTAGAAATGCTCTGCAAAATCCCTTCTCCTCAGTTTTCCCAGTTTCTTGTCCAGTAGTAGAGAAGAAACACCCCAGTGTAGAAGACTGTAACATATCCCTGAAGATCTCTGGGGAGATAAAAACCTCTGGAAACAGAGAGAAAGGAGAGGGGAGGTTCCTGCAGCTGTGTTGGCAGAAGAGCATTGCCAGGTCCCTGTGGGCAGGAGCTGTTTCTTCCTGGAGGCAGGAGGTGATGGGTCCTCTGCCTCACGTGGAGTTGGCTCTTGTGTTCCCCAGGAATCCCTTCAAGCAGGATGGGTGCTGTGAAAGGGGCAAAGGGGCTGTTAGGTGGTAGGGGTCTCCTGGTTCTGAGCCACGTCGTGTCCCATTGTCCAGGACTGGGGATGGAGGCCGTGGGCATGGGGTGCTGAGGACTTCACCCCATCTCCTGCAGCTCCTGAACAAACTGTGGCATCATCTGCTTCAAAGGAGAGAATTGCATTTGAAGTAGGAAGCTGATGGTTTCTTTGATCTCTGAGCAGCTTTGGATGTTACCACATTTACTCTTTTGATGCAGTGTTTATCCAGCCAGCTGAAGAAGCTGCCTGTCTAGTGGGTGGGTGGAGATTACAGCTCCTGGCAAAATTTACTCAGGGTTTCTTGGCCCTTTTCAGGGACCTGGTTCAGCACACACCTTGGGCTGGTTTTTGCTGGCAGGGCTGCACGAGGTGCCCGTGTCTGTGCTGTGCCACTGGGGGTTCCCTGCCTGAGAGTCACAGAACTGGCTGTGGGTGGTGGTGCAGAACCTAAACATAGGGGGTCTTGCTTGACCTCTGGGGGTTTTAGAGCCTTTTTTGGCATTTCATGCAGTGCTACTGCCTTGCTCAAGTAAGGCTCAAGTGAAGCTGGAACATCTAAAGAGGGTTTTAGGCTACTGTGTCTTTGACCTTGGCAGTTTGTGTCTCTGTTACAGATGTAGTTGAGCTGTTAGAAGTGAGGGATGGACAGATCTGGAGCTTAAAAATCATCTGTTGGCTGAGGGAAGCACTATAGTGGGTGAACCTGGTGGGAAGGAAGGACATGGAAGCACTTGTAGGATAAATTACCTATTTGTAATAAAAGTATCTGTTTTTTTATGGGCAAACTGGTGCCCATAGTACAAATCAAGCCTGTAGAAGTGCATGGTTCATGTTTCTGGCAGCATGCTTGAGACTGCCAGTACACTGTGGTGCACCAGGCAGCCACTGCCCTTAAATGTGTCTTGCTGCCCAAGCATGAGGCCCTTGGCTGGGGTTGGGGCAGCAAGTTTCACCTCTGATGCTCACGACCAGCCCCCTAAGAGTGGCACAAACCCCCAGAAAAGGGGCACAGAGGCTGGTGATTCCACCCCATCTCTTTGTCCCCTGCAAGTATTCTGTCTGATACTGATCTGATGTTAGGTGGGTAATCTGCTCCTGGTTTTATTCCCTTGTGGAGGGTTTGTGCTGCTGACAGTGAGCTGGTCTAGGCTGGGGTCAGAGCATCGTGCAGCTTGTCACTGAGCTGTGATCAAGCCTGTAGGAGATGTCAGATTCTCTATTTCTGATGGGTTTATTGTCATTAATTTTTGGTTCCTTGGAGGCCAGAAGACTGTCGAGGTGATGCTGTAAATCCATTTTTCACACTATTTCACTTCAACCCAAGCACAACCTGGTGCACTTCAGATCCCCCCTTAAACTGAGGTTCTTGTGTCACCCTTTAGTCCAGGTGTCCATACACTGCACCGCCCAAGGCGCAGCTCTGCTCACAGATCTGAGCTTGGCTGCAGAGGACTTCAATCCACCTGGAGACGTGGAATCACCCCTGGAAGGAGTGTTCTGGGGGGCGTGGGTGAGCAGAGGGCCTGACGTTGGTGTTTTCCCCCCCCAGGTCTGGAAGGGGAGCGCCCCGCACGCCTCACGCGGGGGGAAGCCGACAGGGACACGTACCGGCGCAGCGCCGTTCCACGTGAGTGTCTGGGGGGGCTGGGGGCACCCTGGGCTCACCCTGGGCTCACCCTGCTCTCTGTGCAGCTCCTCTGTGGGAGAACTGTCTTCCACACTGGCCCCCTGCAAAAAAAACTTGGTGTATTTAAGTGTTTTCTGTGGGTGGGTTCAGTGACTCTCAGTTATAGCAGTTTTCCTCGCTGTATTTCATCTCAGGTTTAGATGTGACTGTAAAGCATTGATTCCAAGCAGGAGCACTGTGCAATTCTCTGGTTAGTAACTTGTTCTCTCTCTCTCTTTAGCTGGTGCTGACAAGAAGGCTGAGGCTGGTGCTGGAGCAGCCACTGAATTCCAGTTTGTGAGTATTCGCTTTCAAAAGTCACTTCTTTTATTGAGGCTTTGATTAGGAGAAACTGGATATAGGTCCTGTCAGCCTGCTCTGCAGCTTCTCAGGATGCCAGGGTTGGGTAATTGGCTCTAGTTGTGTAGGAGAGGCTGGTGACTGTTTCCCTTCATGCCCTGCTCACTGGTAAGGCAGCAACACATCTGGGAAGGAAGCTGAGCCCTGGAGGAAAGCTGTGACTTTACCCTTTAGGAATAGAAGGGTTTGACATGATCCACAGAGCCTGGCTGGGATGGGTTGATCCTGTTCTTAGTCTCACTCATCTGGTTACCCTGTGTCGGGTCACTAGTCTCAAAAAGATCAGAGTTAGGCTGTGCTTGGAGCAGGGGATGCTTATCAGAGTAATGCAAAGCTGAGGAAAACCAGCTAGCTCCTTAGGATCTTAGTGGCTCTTGCTGCTGCATATTTGCCACTGTCCCTTGCTTAATCCAGTGACTTCTAATGCTCTTCCTTTTCTGTTGCAGAGAGGTGGATTTGGTCGTGGACGTGGTCAGCCTCCCCAGTAAAACTTCCTGCTCATGTTTTGTGTATAATAAAATAGGTGAAAATGCCACCTGGCTTGTGTCACCGTGTCTTATTTAAGTGCATAGATCTGGAGCTTGCACAGCCAAGAGGTGACTCGGACCTTTGGCATGTGTAACAACAGTGGTGGAATAACTTGTGATTAGAAAACAGGTCGTAGAGAAGGAACTTTGTAGGTTTGGTTCTTGCTGATGTACAGTTTTGCTGGTGTGCAGAGGTGACTCTTGGGAGGAGTGAGGACTCATGGCAGGGCAAAAGTGCTGCAGGCAGTTTCCCTCCTCTGCCCAGGAAGAAGCTCATTTCTAGCAGTTCCCAGCAATGCAGTAAAGCTGGGCTGAGACACAATTCTGTTTTGCAGACAGAAGATTCAGCTGTGCCAGCCTGAGGCCCCCTGTGAATGGGAGGCAGCCAGTGCAGGCAGGTGAGCTCTGCAATCACGGGGTTAATTACCTGGGGCTTGGGGAAGACAGAGGTGTTGGTGACAGCACCCGCTGCCTCCGGGTCCCCTGCAGTGTGCAGCCTGCCAGTAGATGTCACTCGCCAGCTAATGACAGCACGGTGCTAATTGGGAATGGGTTTGTGTAGCCTGGTAAATGGTGTCTTGTCCAGGGCAGCCTTAACATCACACTGACCTGGAGGGAAGCAGCTGGGTCCTGACTTGGGGTGAGAGAGATGGTGGGTGTGAGATTTTAATATGATTATTATTGTTTCTGAGGGAGCTGGCACTGTAGGGAGAGACTGGGTGTTTCAGATTTTTAAATGCTCCATCTGCCTCTCTTGAAGTTGTAGGTTATGATTTAGCTAAACCTGACCCAGACTAACCTGCTGAATCCCAGGTGACTGGGTTTAGCCAGAATGCACTTTACAAGGAGCCTTTAATGGCAGTGTGCATTGGAGAAGCTCTTCTCATATTTAGCTTCTGGGTTGTCTGGGTCTACTGGGGCTTTTTGTTCAAGTTTCTGCTTATTTTATCCTGCAGCTTAGTGGTAACTGTGCATTTGTGTTTGCTGCTGTGCATTTGTGCTGTGCATTTAGAGGTGTGGTTCTGCTTGGGAGCACTTTGTTCAGCAAAACGTTGGGCTTTGTGCAAAATGAAGCAACTCTTTCAAATCACTGGGGGTATTTCAGCATGTGGCAATTGGTATGGAAACGAGAAATATTTTTTTTCTAAAAGGATGTTTGACTCTTTAAAGGGAGGATTTAAAGAAACGAGCAAGTAAAAATGGCTTGTTTTGGGTTGAAGAACCCCAGCCTGAATAGAATCCTCCACAAGGGAAGAATTACCTCGACATTTTTAACCTCCTGCCAGTCTCCTAACCCTGCAGCCTGGGGCAGGAGCATTTTGTCACAGAGGATGGACCCCATCCTCATCCTCCCAAAGCTTTGTAGCTGCCCCGAGCTGATGGGCAGGGGTCTGAGGTGTCTCCTTCCTGGATGTGCTTCCCTGGGTGCTCTCTGGTGGGACCCACGCCTGGTGAAGAGCCTTTTGTTCCACCTGTGCTCAGAGGCAGAAGGTGGTGAAGACTTCATGGGTTACCCTCCATTTTTGACTCCTGTTGTGGAGCAGAAACCAATGCTGGGCAAAGCAGGTTCGCAGGAGGGCTAGACCCTTTGCCAGGTTTTCCCTCCTGGGGGAGCACAAAATGGGATCCGGGGTGTTCGGCAGCACCCCTTTCCGTGTGACCGCTGTGCAGCCAAGCCGAGCCCGGGGTGCGG
>NW_008626273.1:0-10758 GCF_000691845.1 Merops nubicus
TCTAGTGGGAGGTGTCCCTGCTCATGCTTGTGCAAATGTAGGTGCTTGATGTCATGAAAACAGAGCTAAGTCCTACAAGAGCTCAGTCATGTAAAGAAAGCCACTATTTGCATGGAGTGTTTTTTCTCTATGGCACTTTATTAAATATTTTAAATTACACCTATACATTGATCATTTTTCTGGTATCCAGCTAAGCAGAAACAGATACTGAAGAAAAACTTCTTTAAAAAAAAAAAAAAAGACTTTTTGGTTTTGGGTTTAGTTCCAAAGCACATCCTTAAACAACAAGTACAGACTGTCTCTCTTGGAGACAGTTAAATGGCGTTCACTGCCATATAAACTGGTAATTGAGTCTTGGATGCTGTGGTCCAGTTTACAGCACATGCATAAAGAGACAACAAATGCATTCTGCATCCTCCTACAACGCCAGTGCAATATTTCTCAAGGTACTTCTGCGGTTGTTAGACTGTGTTTTCCAAAGATGCTTATGAACTCTTATAAGACAGATCAGGAGCTAGATTTATTCTCCTAACATTCAGCTCTGTTGCAAAGGTTCTTGCCTTTTGATAGAAGAAGAGAGACATTTCCCGATCCACAAGGAAGTTATGGTAGATTATTGCAAGTCTTGTGTAAATCTTCAGCTGAGCTTTTTTATTGCCCAGGTCCATGGCAGCAGCAAGTGCCAAGTGATAATAGCCTGCTGCATCAAAAGGATCCTGAAACAAGAGACAGAAAGATAGGACTCTATGGTACAGCCAGTGTGAGAGGACATCCAAGGTCAGTTTATTTGGTATTAAAACGATTCAGATTCTGAACTTCAGTGGGTTTTCCCACTTCATTATTTGCATTCTAAACGCAGAAAAACGATCTGATAAAACCTGATGTTATGAATCATTGTTCAATGCAGCAGTTTTCAGCATTTCTTACCTTAAGGTCATAGAATATAATGTCTCCTAAGATCAAGTACACCTTGACGTAATACAGTGTTTCCTCCTCAAACTCCAGAGGAGAGGAACAGAGGGACAAGGCCTTTAAATAAAAATGTTCAGCTAGTTCACAGTGACCCAAATGATGGTGGATAGCAGCCAGCCGATGGTAAGCTATCCGTTCATTTAGCTGATTTCCTGAGGAGATAATGTATGAGTCAGGAGAAAACCAAATAGGCAACCGTAGTCAAAATGTCTCAAACTGGAATTTTTCTATGCTATTTTTTTGTTTTATTTCTATATTGCATTTGCTGTGCCTTTATTGAATAAAACCGATTTTGCATTAAGAGAATTGAGAGCATTAAGAGAAATGCCTGAATTCCCACAGAATTCTTGAATTTCCCTCTGTAGGATTTGACAGTGTCTGGGATTTTCTTAAGAGATAATTACATTAATTTCTCATGTATCTATTTATACACCTTTTGCATATTTACATAGAATATAAAAAGATTATTATGAAAGTAATGAAAGAAAGCCAGCCAATGAGATAAAAGACTCCTTTGCTCCTCCCAATATATATTTCATGTCAAAAATTATGTCAAAAAGATGATTTTCAGACAGATCAAAGTCACCTGTCTGTGCTTGTATGGAGGGGTGAGAGGGTTCATAATCAGCTGAACAGCTCTCAGACTTGAAGTATAATCACTTTTGAAACTAGAACCATTGTTTGTGATTACTTTATCCCAGGTTGTCTCAGCAGCAAGGCTACGAGCAAATCTCAAAGTATATGGCATTCAAAAGCCTCTTTGGACAATATTTTTTGTCAGTATTACACCTTAGCTATTAAAAGCACATTCACTTTGGACTTGCAATCCCAGGTTTAATTCTGTTTACCAAAGGTTTTCCATATGAACTTGAAGTTAGAAGGAGCAACAATAAAGTTTTTCACTCTTGAATGAAGGCAAAAATAGCAATGATAGTATTGTTATGAGCAAAAATCCTTGCAAGAAGTCTGACTGAATTCAAAGAAATATAGTTCCCCCATACTAGAAATAGCAGTAATATTCAGCTATAATTGAAATTTGTCTTACCTAAATTTACACTGAGCATGAGAGATGTTCTTGCATATTCCATACTTTCCTGATATGCCTTCAGATACACCAGCAATTCCACCAGTTTATTGCATAATCTGAGTTCAGCATTTTTGTTGCCAGTCTGAACAGCAAGTGGAAGAGCCCTGTCCTGAAACACATAAGAGCAGGTTAGGTGCAGCTGAACCCCAAGGTGTGCACTGACAGGCTCCCTTTTGTGATGCCAAACACTTTCTGGTTTCATTTTCATCTTTCCTTGTAGCCTATCTTACACACAGAAGAGGAGTTGAAGCAGGTGAGATGCTTTAACTCCATGACAGAGTACTCAGCTGCAGTAGGTTACAAATGGTTTACTGATAGGACCTGCTTTTGGTTCAGCATTTGCAATATGCTTAACTATAGATGGTACATGCATAGGGTACATAGCTATAGATGCAGTAGAAAAACTGCACAAACCCTGTAAAAAGTTACTGCTTTCTCCTTTTCCCAAGTACCATTGAAAAATATGTCTCCAGCAGCTTCAAACAATTCCATTTCTAAATTTGGATCTCCTGTGTAAAGAGCAGCATCCTGAGCAACCTGAAAAGAAAAAGAATGGGGATAGAAAGATCTTGGTTAATTCTTGGTAAAAAATTCACAAATAAAAGAAATTGCAGAGAGATCTTGTTAATGCCTCTCTTCTCATAGGATAGGAAAGGCAGCATTTGATAAGACCATGCTCCTTTTTTTGATACCCTGTTTTTGAGCAGGCTACTGGCAGCTGCTGAAAATGAACATACAAATCTGGGCACATGCAGTGTTATGGTCTCTCTTCCTGGCAATTGTATCCCTCTACCTTTGTCAGCACATTGCACTCTAAAAACAATAGTGTATTTGATAGCTGCCCACATTAAATTTGAACTGGACCCAACTTAGCAAAGAAATTCTAATTGCAGGTTAGATATCACTAACAGTGTGGGTATAAAAACCTGTGAAGTGCATTCTGTAAATAAATACAGCTCCACTATTTAATTCAGAAGAACAGAATATATGCCATGTTAGCAAAAAGGATTTCATGAAAAGCATCACACCCTCCCAAAAGCAAGACCACCAGGATACTCACTGTTGGTAGGATAAGTAGTAATGAGAAAGGGGACTTCTACATGAAGCAAGATTAAGAATCTTATTTTGGCTTTGTGATCTTTAGTTTTCAAATTGCATTCAATTAATACAAATCCAGTTCTCTCCTTAAGCACAAAGGCAGTGATCCTTTTCCACTTCTTTTGGCTTCAGGCACCTGAGGAATCTATTGCTTCACATTGTCAAGTTGTATTTTACATGCAAGTAGTAAGATGTGATGACTTGCACGAGTTACTGTTACAGAGGCCAACCTTTTAGTGAGCACATTTCCACTTTGAGACTTCACTCATGGACAGGCACTGACTCTGTTTAAATACCAGGTTGCGTACATGCACAGCGTGGAATACACATGCATGTCCCTGACCCACTCCTCCTCTTGAAGGAAATAAAGTACATGGAGAAAGCCATCTCACGTACTGATTTGGTTTTTCTACCACCAGATGACTGACTTGGGAGCTAAAAAAAGAAGTAACAGGCTTATAGCAGAGTCCCTTCTTGTAAACAAGTTAATTCCTTTTTCCTGGTAAGTATTAGAAACTGTAACTTGAGAGAAAGATTCATTAAAAGAGCTCCACATATTGTGTCTCAATGCATTTTAAATATGAATTGTTTCCTTTATTTTCCTGCTTTGAACAATGTTTTCAAAACATCTTAACAGGTGTCTGATTATTTTGAGATCATATTTTGGCACCACTCATGCGCCAGCCAAGACTGAGATCTTACTGTATCAGGTTGTGTACATGCTGCACTACACTAGGCAGCCCTCTCCCTTACAATGAAAGGGAAGTCTTCTTAACTCCTTTACAAAACCAAGAAACTAATCCTCCAAATACTACAGTGAATGGCTAGGAGCCATACAGACAACTGAGTAAGATCTGGGCTGCAGTGCAGCTCAGAGTAAGACTCCAGCTCATCCAGTTTCAGCAGCCACAGGAGAACACTGTTCCAGGTCATCACTCAGTCTGTGTTCACAGAGCAGTAGAAGCTGCAGCAGGTCCTAGTTGGTTGTGGGGGTCCAAGGTGTGCAAGCCTTGTGCCTCTGGTTTCACTGTTGCCAAGGCAGCAGCAGCTCCAGCTGGCTCCATGCCATGCTGTGCACTGCCACAGAAGGAAAGCTTTGGAAATGCTTTCTGAAGAAGCTAATCCCCCAGCCAGCATACTAAGATGATTAATATCTGCTGTCCACCAGCATGTGGCCTGCATACGTGGTTTGGTTCCTGTGCTGCTGTAGAGCTGGCAGACAATGATGAAGAAACACACAGAATTTACCAGAGAGCAGGCACTAAAAAGGTCACTGCCCAAAATTTTACCAGAGTACAAGCAACAGATTAAAATGAAGCACCAATGGCAAATGCTGAGACTTTCAGCTGTTAAGCATTACATAAATGCTGTTCGTACATGTTCAGAACATCAGCAAAATCTCTGGGATCATTGTATTGAATTACTTACCATGCCACCTGCACCATATTGACAAGCAAGTGCATGCCTGTAAGTATTGACAACATACCTGAATATAAAGATCCACAAGCTCATTCTGCCTCAGAACATAATATATCTTTCCTGCTCGTAGCCAAGCATATGCCTCTCTCTCTTTTTTCTGGAGATCTATAAATATTCCAAGGCTTCTTTTGGTATATTCCAGAGCCGACCTGTATGCCCTGAAATGGTGAGAACTGCTAATCACTGCAAGGTCCTTCAGAATTGCAAATGGTTTTCTTCATAGTGAGAAAAGCTCTATGTTAATATAAAAGACAACCCATTTCCCTTTATCAATGCAAAATTTCTCAACAATTTAACACTAGTAATAAGTTCGATAGGAATTTTTTTTCTCTTCTTATTTTTGCTCCATCTATGGTTCCTGTTAGATTGTTACCACATTATTTTATTATTTCAGGATAGTTTCAATGCATCCTTGCCCTACCTCAGACTAGTGACAGGTGAAAAAATATTCTCATCATTCATGACTTTTTCCTAGAAACTTCAGAAAGCAATTGCATCTGTAAATATTTTTTTTCTGAAAGTCACCTAGGTATCAGACTTAAGCACAATTCTGACTAATCAGCAATTGTAGAAAAACTCGGGGGCAGGAGGGTGGAAGAGAATGGGACACAACATAACCAGTTCTAGAAGCACCTAAATTGGACAGTACAAATTTCTTTAACTGCGCTCTCAGAAGAATAGTCATACTCTTCATTAGAAAGACCTGTCAGATTGATTGATCTTATGGTGCTTTATACCAGGCATAGAAACCCCAAGCTTAATAAATCCTCCTGTTTTCTGTTAGACTCATCACCTTGGCCTGATGCATTTTCTTCCAAGCAGAAGACAAAAATATACTAAAATATAACATGAACCCCACAGTTATAGTGAATCCTAACACAATGCATCTTTAGAAGAGCATACTGAGATCTCCAATGATGTTTGAAACAAATCTAAAAGTAATACATGCTTCCTCATATTCCACACTATCAAGATTTCAGTTCTGTCTCAAAAAGGTCTCTCATCTGAGGGAAAAAAATATTTTTACCACTTGCTGATTCTTACAGACATTGAAGAGACCTGTCACTCCTTTTATACTTGAGAGGAAGTAAAGATCCACTGAACAAGCCTGACACTGCAATCTTCTCTTCTTTGCTAACCAGCTGCTAACATGAGGAAAGGCAAGGTAGTAGAAGTAGTCCCACTCAGTCCAATTACTGAATGCTAAGTCTATACCTCCTTCAGAGTTTTCTCTTTCACAGCAGGCAGAAGCGTATACCAGTCCAGAACCCAGCACAGCAGCTGGAACAGGTTGGGCTGTATCCACTGCCATGGCCACAGTAACTTACAATGGAAGTGGTAAAACCAAGGACATTACTCTTTTCATTGCCTCATTATAGACACATCCTCGTTACTCAGGGCTGTTAACTCAAAGGATACTGTGAAACTGATCTAATACCATATTCAGTACATGCTGTCCTGTAGTCTGCTAACATTACACAGTCAACATCTGTGAGCCAGGCTCCTAGGATACATAAGTTGCATGTATGCACACACACAAAGCAGCAGCTTCTCCAGCTAGCTTAAACCTTCTGCACATTCCAGGTAGTTTGAAATTTTAACCAGTTCCTTTGTCTTCAGCTTCTCCAAAGGATGTTCACAAACTATATCATTGAACAGCAGTAAACAAAGCAAAATAATTAGGTGACATAGTAGGAAAGTTAAATGCTTAGACTGCAGCCACTAGAAGCTAAAATAAGCATCCACTCTCTTTCCACACAGGAGGATATTTTTTCCATCCTTACTGAGACATATTTAAAAATACCTGAATGTAAAGTGACTCCCTGAAGTGAGATACAGTAAAAAAAAAAGCCTCAAAAAAAAACACTTTAAAAAAATCATCTAGAGAAACCTGCAAGTTTCCCCTGTACCTGTTAGTTACTATAAATTGCTTTATTGAAAAAGACTCTACAATTTAAAGAAAAAAATATTATAGAAATTTCTGGATACTGACAGTATGCAGTTTTGCACATAGCCTTTGTGCTTATATAACTTTTAGAAATCTTTGCCTCAAAGAGAAGCACTTGCATATAGACAATCTGATGTCCATTTGGAATGCAATTTGTTTTCTAATGGAAAAGTAGTCTTGTAAAAAATCATCACAAGCAAGTCACCTGCCAGCAATAAGCCTAGAGCTATAGCAGTCATCAAGAGTTGCATAAAACGTAATACCTCTAAAATGCATATATATATATATTTATTTTTTAAATAATTAGATTCTTGAAGTGGTGCTAATCCCTGCTGAAAATCTTGTCTCCCTTGAAAGAGAGTTACTTAAAAATCCAAGAGAAGTCTCCACTAGTACCGGATCCTTCAATTCTGATAGTGTTCTGACAAAGCAGAGAGGAAAAACAACAACAAAAAAAAAAAATTAAAAATCAGTTATATTCAACTGTTGCAAAAATTGAGATCCTTTAGTATGACAAAGTTTACAATCAGAACAAGAGCAAAGTTATTCAGCATTTCTTACCTTTCTGTTCCTAAAGACAAATAAAGCTGACTTATGGTTTCCAAAATTTGCCCCTCCAGAACTTTGTTAGACATCTTTCTAGCTAAAGACAGTTGGTATTCATTGTAGATGACACACTGAGCTTCATTGGGAACCACTGTGCTGTAGAACTGACACAGCAGTTTAATTGCCTGCAGTTGACCTAGGAGAACAGGTTTGAAATGCTAACATGAATCTCTATGGTACAATAAAAGTTAGTTTTAAAATAATTCATTCTTACTGTTTCACAGATCATTGACTGTGCAATGAATAACAATGTAAAACTCAACAAGAAGATTCCACTGCCAGTTTTTTCACCCCCAAAATAGACAAAGGCTAGAGGTCACTTCAAATTTGATCTTTAAAATAATATAACAGCCACCTTACTTGTGTAAGCTGCCTTAATCATGGTAGCAAGAATAAATAAACCATGTGCCTTCTAAATTCTACTACTTTATGCAAAAGTAATCCAGATTACTAACTGTTTTCATGCTTTTAAACTCTGGTTTAATGCTGTTTGTACCACCAATAATATCGTAACTATTGTAAATATTATTAAACAGAAATCTCTAGACTTTTTACTAATTAAGTTATTTAGGCTTTTTTTAGCATATATTATTCTCTACCATTTCTGAAAAACTAAGTACCACCACAAGACCGAGCCCATATGTGTTTATTTCTCCACCATTATGAGACAGAGCAAATATTTCAACCACTTCAGTAACTGTCACATAACTGGACATAAAATGTTGTTTAAGGAACAGTTATAACATACCTATATAGCAAACATTGCCAAACAGGGTACATTTCATAACTTTGAGGAAAAAAAGAAAAATATCTTACTTTCCAGATGGCTTGTCTCCATTGCAACTAAAAAAGCCCATTCATAATAAAATCTTCCTTTTTCTCTTTGAGTTCCATCAACATAGTAACATCCCAGCTGAAGGAGGACTTGGATAAAGTCTTGACCACAGTCCATACTTGGAAGTTTGCAGAATAGCTTCACTGCCCTGATATAATAATGTTCTGCCAGCTTGTTGGCTGCTGCATGCATACAGAGTGCCCCAAAATTAGCCAGGGCTATAGCCTGGTTATGGATCATGTCAGTCTCCTCTGAAAGACACAGTGCTTTGTAGTAGCTCTCAGCAGCTTCTTTTGTGTTGTTTGTTCTTTTCAGAACAATAGCAAGCATGTTATAAGCAACACCCTGTTGTTGAGGGTTGCTCCATGAAGAATCTACAACAGCATTTAAAATGGCTAAAGCCACATCATATTGCCTGTAAAGAATGTATAACCAAGCAAGTGAAACCAGATAGTTAATAGTTTCCTCTGGCTTAGCAGAAGCCTCTGAGTCCAGTGCTTTCATCATGTAAACAATGGCTTTTCCATACCATCCGTGGTGGCCATACAGTTCTGCTAAGCTAAGGTAGATAGTGCTGCATAGTCCTTGCTGTTCAGGAGTGAACACAGAGGAAAGTGCTTGTATGAGGTAAGGTGCAGCTTGGGATGGGAGCATGTTTCTGAGTTTTCTCAGGCCATAGAGCTTGGGAGCATTTTTGATGACTAAATCAATCCTCTTCAAGGAATCTGTTAAAGTATTTGAGCTCTGGGAAGAGGCGACCCTCATGCAACTTAACACGATGTGTGGCAAGCACTTCTCATTGTAGGACTCTGCTAGTGTGAAATAGCTCTTGTTTGATAAGTTGTTTTCTAAGCCCAAGTCATTAAGCAACAGTTGAAACCTTTCCAAGAATGGTAGTGCCTCTTCATGCTGCTTGTGTACACTGTAATGTTTTGCCAGTAGAAAGCATGCCCTTGCCTCTGCATGTTTGTTCTGGCTCAGAACTGTCCTCTTCAGAGCATGCTTCAGAATATCTGATTCCAGGTCAGCACTGCAAATGTAGTTGGGAATTCCCATGAGAAGAGATGCAGCCTTTTCAAAAACATGAGCACATTTTTCTTTGTTTTTCTGTGTCAAGTAGATGACTGTTAAATTTGTATAAAGAGCAATTATAAAGTACATATCACTAAATCCTCCAGCTACTGCTCCCAACGCTTCCTCAAAATATACTCGAGCTTGGGAAAACTTCAGCTTTTTAACACTGAGCCTGCCTAAGAGAAAGCATAGCCTTGCCAGTGCCCAGGACATACCTGCTTTCTTTGCTGCTTCCCTTGCTAATCTAAGAAAGCTAACCAGTTGTTCTTCATCTGAAAACCCATAAAACATACTATTGATAAATGGATAAGAGAAATCATACAGGTTTTTGAAGTTTCTCTCATATTCTTTCCTATTTAAGAAGAGTATCAATGGCTCAAAGACATTAGAAGCTTGAACATCATCTTGATGTATGCAAAAGCTAGGTCCTTCAGATGGAGGGAAGATTTCTGTATTTGGAGAGCTAACAGAACCCTTTCCTTCAGTAGCTGGCTCTTCTGCCTGTGTGATCTCCAAATTCTTGAAGTTCTTCAGGAACTCTTCTATCTTGCCATTCTTGCTAATGGATCTTGTGCCAGGGCATGAACGTGAAATTTCTGAAATTCAAAAATAAATTACAGATCAAAACACCATGCACACAAAGACCTTTGACAGACCAACAAAAGCATTTATCAGTAGAAGATACAGTTAGGAAGAAATACAAATATATGGTACTTTCCCAACAATATGTCTAGGAAAGAAGCCAAAGGTGGGGAAAGAAAGATCAAGAAGGATCAGGGTGGAACAAGTGTGGGAGACTTAAGGAGTGGGAGTAAATGGAACTTGCCACATGTAAGCAGGTTGCTCATCAGTACACTTGTCTAGCCAGGCCCTGTGCCTCATCCAACACTAATCCAACTAAAGTCCAATGTTAATTCAAACTGGTTTGTGCCTGAGTGTATACTCAAGTATACACTGAGTGTATGTTCTCTCTGTGTGTATGAACGAGAGATATCTGCCAGTAAATTACAATTCAGACTAACTAATAAGCAGAGGAAAGGCAGAGTCTGGAAAGACCCAAGGTCTGAACTGGAGGCTAGGTAAAGAGCCCAAGGTCAGGGCATGGATGGGCTTAATGTCTAAGGGAACTGTGAATTTGAGCGTGCATGCAAGGTGAGAAAGGGTATACCTATGTCCTGATAGAAAGCTAAGGCAGGTTAGCCAGGGAGAGCATTAGGCTGAGTTTTTTTGATTTGTTGAAGTCTCACATGGGTACTGCGAGGGTCCCTGGAAAGGTCCTGTTCTGTCCACATTAGCTCTGTGTGGCCAGGCAAGCCTGTGTAATAAGACTTCTTTCAGTCAAATACCAGTGCAAATTCTCTGACGGCCCAGAATAACTTTTTCAGTCTTACCAAGTTTATGGGGATTTATGCAGTCATTGATCTAAATTATCCTAGTACTGACACTGTTGAATATCTTACAAATTAAAAAAAAAAAGACTGACATACCATCATTTTAGTCCTCCTACTGCTACCCAGCCAAGGTAATAGGGTAGCAACTAGGGATGTAGTTTGCAGTCATAGCCAGTGTAAAGCTCACAGCTGCACCAACAGTAGCTTACTGAAGTTACAGATTAAGAGCTCTGTTTCCTTAGAAACTAATTTCTGAAACTGTTCAGCA
>NW_008626273.1:10789-13296 GCF_000691845.1 Merops nubicus
ATAAAATGGTATTTAGAAAAATGTAGCACAATACAAGTAATGACAGTGACAGCTTAGCAACTAAATGCCAAAGGGAAATAATGCTGCATTCTCATCAAAATATCTCCTTTGGGAAATATATATATATGGGACAAAGTCTTTCAGCAGACAGAAAATCTGCTGAAATTCAAAGTCAGCACCTGCCAGGTGCCAGTAAATAGTATTTTGCCCTGTTAAACAATGTGAGGGGCTAGGGGGCAATGCATGTGTGTGTCACAGCAGTAAAAATAAATCCTACAGTTGGCAATTGGATAGAAAGATCCAAGACAGACATCTGTGTGAAAATCCACAATGTCTGACAGCAAAACCTAGTGAGATGGGGTCACAGCAAAATCTAGGAAAGCAAACATTGACAAGAAAATTAGAAAGTGAAGAGAAAAGTAGAAGGCCAAAAGCTGGCAAAGATACTAAAAATGTCAAAAGTCACATTATTTTTAGGTAAAAATTGTATGCATATTAAATATTACCACATTCATGAGCTTTTGGAAATTCTGGTTCTTCCAATTGGTCTGTAAGAAAAAAGTCACATTAGTTGTGGTAACTTAGTTTTTCCAGTTTTAAGTACCCTAAAATAAGGCTATTTTTTAAGTTCATAATTCTTTGTGACAGAATAATTGGATGCATCCTGGAAATTTAGAGAAGAAATTTCCAAGTCTGACCCACATCTATCAGATAGGATGGACTTACTCTCCCCATTGATACAAATCTCTGCTTTCTACACGGTTATCATCATGCACCTACTACTGCTCAGTAAGGTGGGGAGACATCTGAATATTGCAGTTAGAATTAAAGCCAGCCTGTGTTGCACAAGGGAAACATCACTGCTGCATTAAAATACAAGTGTGCAGTGGGGGCACAGTCATTCCCATAAAATGAAGTAACAAAAAACCCTTAATATTACCAAAATAAGTTTTAGCATCACTCCCAAAGGGCAGGGTGGGGGCAATCAGTATTTGGGGTAATTTGTGTTGGTAAGTGTCAGACTTCTGTGGCTGTTCCTATAGCATGCAGATGACTACTACTGGATTTTTCCTGCCTCCAATTACATTACTACTATTGATCTACCTTTACATGTTTAACACATCTAGTTTTATATGTTTAAGCACATCTGTAAAACACTTAAGAATTATTTTGTGTAGAAGATATTTCTCAAGGTATTTCAGGTGTCATGCTGCATTTCAGGATTATATTCACTGCCTTTCTTACACTAGATGCAATTTAAGTGATATTGAGTGTATGAAGGGTGGATCTAAAAGCATAGGCTCACAGAACTAGGTCTATCTATATAAGCTGATGGAAGCCTTTAAGAATGATCGTTCTGTTTGCTTCTAGATCTCCTGTCTTTAAATACTTTGCTGTCTTTGGTTGACAAACGCCACAGAAGTTTACAACAGTCATAACTAATAGCTCTGAACATCTGTTTGTAAACAGTTGTCATTAGATTGATGTAAATGGAAGGAATCAAAAGCCCATTTACTCAGCTCACACAACAAAACATCAGGGCAATGTTGAAACGCGTGCTCTAGGTGAGTCATTGTGATCAACTGTGCAGTTTAAGAAGGAAAAATAGTAAAGACAGCACTATTAGCTGTGAAAGATGTAAAAAGAAGTTGGCACTTGTAAAGATTAGGGAGGAGAGGGGATGAGATGAAATATATAGAACAGGCAAAACCAGCAGTATTGAGTATATAAAACATTAAGCCCCCAAGATGTGTTTAGTACTAATAGAGGTATGGCTTCTGTTACCAGACTTTTCATTTGAGCAAGGAAAGTAAGATGAGGAGTCATTTTGCCCATTGACATGAGTTGCATTTTGCAACTTGGGTCTGACATGCCTTATCTGTGGTTCACACACAGACTGATTTGCAGAACTAAACCAGTGCATCCAAATGTAACGCATACACTGGCTCCTCTCAGACTGGAGCCTGCTGGCGTGTCTTAGGATGGTACTAATGGAGATAAGACTTGGTTAGATATTTGACAAGCATACACATCAGCATAGAACAGCCTGTAGCAAGATAAGAATTTGCTGCTCCTGTTCAGCTCCAACAGACAATTACACTACCTTACACTAAGGCTGTAAAGGTGAAACCACAGTTATCCCAATTAGTTTATGTAAAGCTTGAGCACTTAAAGAACAGCTGTATCACAGATGATGTAGCTAAAAGTATATTTTTCTTTGTATGAACAGATTTTGCTATTTTTCTATACCTCTGAAAGTTAAATTGAGCTCAAGCAGATGTATGTTTGCCTTAGTTGTCAATTATTATGCCACATTTCCCAAGATGAATGAAAAGTCAGCAGTATTTGGATAAATATACTGCCTTTTATACAGCAACACTGACATTTGAAATATTGGAGATCTGTTCAGCTCAGTAAGAGTTTTTAAAAACCTGTTTATTCGCTCAAAAAAGGGACAAAAGAAGATTTGTAAGTGATCTGCTGGGAAAACACTTGCATCAGCAGGA
>NW_008626273.1:13327-46911 GCF_000691845.1 Merops nubicus
AAAGTAGCAAAGATTATGTAAAGGATTTTGATGTGTCATATCTATGAACAAACTGAATATCAGGATATTCTGAAGTAGGTATAAAGGCTGGAATCTCATTGAAATAAAAGAATTATCATTTATAACAGGGATGTAGGAACTGCACATGTATCTTGTGTAGTAAAAAGGAGTAAAACTCATACTTACCTATTCTGTACACAGAGCAAACATCTGTGATGGAGGTTTGTTTCAACAAACATATCACTTCTTCCAAATTTTTTTCCTTTGAAAAAAAAGATAGCTCCTCTTCTTCAAGAAAATCCAGGCCTTGTGATCTAACAAAGAAAGCAGCAATTCTGAAGGTGTCTGAAAGCAGATTTGGCTTGAGGAGCTCACTGCATCAGTCACATTGGAGCTTGTTAGAGTAGCTAATACAATCTTCACATAATAGGTCCTGTTGTGTTCAAAAATTAGTATCGGCCATATATATATATATATATATATAAACACATAAAAACTCATAGCTATGCTTGGAGCTAACAGTTCTGCCATATCAGAGGAAGTTATGTCTATCTCTAGTAATGATGTAACATTTTATGAGAGAACTATTAAAAGCACAAGTCTTTAAGGACATTATGGTATTAAATTTTTAATATAAGCTAAAAGTTAAGCAAATGGACCTGCAGACAACATTTAACAACTCCTTGTTTCTGCCTGCAAACAATCCAGACATATTAGTAAGAGCAGCCTATTTACGTAGTGCCAAAGCATGCTGAAACGTGCACTTTTTTTAGAGTTCTGTCCGATTTATGAGCTATTATTTGCAAGAGGATCACCATTTGAAGCAAATTAAGACCTGCAATTGAGGGTACTAGCAAATACAGATGGTTTAACATAGATCTTGAGACACCAACAAAAGCAAAATCTTCTACAAGAGTAAATCATCTTGGATCTTATGATCCAAAGAATTATGACTGAACCAGATATTACAATTACAGCAACCCCTTTTTGCCAGCAAGAAAGTCAGATAAAGGCTGATAATATTTTCCAACAGTTTAATCAGACTTTATGTTCCAATTTCTTTGTACATATTTTGACTGATACACACTATGGCAATTCTCATTGAAATTAAAATAACAACCCAAGTTTAGCATTCGTTACTATAAAGCAAGAGACTAAGTCCCCTTTTGTTTACGAATTAAATACATATAACTTACTTATCTCTAGGCAAGTCCAATTCAACATGACTTGTCTTCACAAAACCTATTTGGCCAGTAAATGCATGTCTTCCAAGAAACCATTCCATGCATTCAATGAAGTAACCAAGGATCTCAATTTTGTCCCCTTTCTGGAAACTGATCTCTTCTGAAGCAACACTTTCATAGTTCATCACAGCTAGACAGGATCCCATTGCTATGTAAAGGCATAAATAATGTTTGCAGATAAAGAAATTTAACAATACAGATACACTTAGTAGAATAGCAACTCAGCAGAAGAAAATACTTAGCAAGAGACATTCCTGGAACTTGTAAGTTGTATGTCAGATGTGGGAAATTTAAAGCATCCAAACAATCAGGTTGGTCTGAGAAAATTCTAAGATGTTTTAAAAATTCTAGCAAATTCCATCATCAAATAACAAAAAGTAATGTTTTAAGCCTCTACTTTCACTCTCAAAACTGGCTTTGAACTTGGGCCAAAGCAAAAAAAAATTGAACCAACTCATATCTCTTTGATAAACATGTAGTTATATACCAGTCAATACATTATTAAAAGTTATATGTATGGTAGAAAAGCCATATTTGCTCTCTAACCTCAAACCATCTGTGTAAGTGTTGTTTCTCTGACAGTGTTAGATAAATTAAATACATGTGTGAAAGATCCACAATTACTACATTGGTGCATTTCCTTATTTTAAAGTTTGTCATCAAATCTACAGAGGCATCCTCAACTTAATTACTCCTTACTACTTTGTGCATCTTCTTAATACAATATTTAGGAGGAAAAAGAGGAGACAAGCTTTTAGAGTTTAACTCAACATAGATTTATGCTCTTACTAATTTTACTGCAAAGTAATTTTGAAAGTTGTTTTCCTATCCTGATACAATGGAAAAAAAAAAAAGGCTATTGAATCCTTTAGGATCTGTCTTAACAAAAGCATAGAATAAGTTTGGGTAGTTTGTTTTGTTTTTTTGAATGCTGAAGTTTGAATGATGTTTCTTACCAACTTCCCTCATAGATTTAGATTCAGTTGTGTATGTAAAATCAATAGGATTAGAATACCCTTTAAGAAACCATCTGAAAGCAGAAAAAGAAATTGAAATTAGTATATAAAACACTTCACTAAGTGTTGTGGCAATAACAGTAATATCTTAAATCCATTTGATACTGCATTCCCACAGTTACCTTCCAATTTCAGCACTGCCTGTACATTTCAGACACAGCTATGTTTTGAATAATATTAGAAGTAAAAGAGGTGTTACTTCAGCCAAATAAACCTAACAAAGTCACGCTATTTCTCCCTGTCCAAGGCCAACAGAAAAATTCCAGCTTTTTAACTACTAAGAGCACCAAGAATGAATGATTTTCTGGCAATTCCCAAAGTGAGGCCATTGATGTAGTTTTGGTTTTATAGCAATTATGACTTTGGACATGAACTTGAAACAAAATGCATTAAGGAGGTGGATAGCTCCTGTCAATAGTGTTGACTAAAAACACTGCTGGCCTGTTATCATCCACATTCCCAAGCATCCCACCTGTTGCTATCCATATTTCTAAGCTTCCTGAAAAAATGAAAATTCTGATTTTTGTTATTATAGAAACATTAATATATTTTATTTTAGTTTGGGGATGGGGGGAAGAACTAGCTCACAAGAGAGTAAACCATTTTTAAATGCTGCTCTGCAGACACCTAGATTTATTTCAGTTGTGTGGTATGGAATGAGATGGAACATTTATTCTCAGTGTTAATGTGAGATGGATGTTCCATAACAAGCACTTGGGGACACCTGTGTCTAAGCAGACATGTACATAGGAAACAGACGCACATGAAATAAGTAGCTGGAAGCAGGTACCTACTGATGAAAAGGAATCAAGGG
The DNA here is from genome assembly GCF_000691845.1 of Merops nubicus. Classification (NCBI taxonomy): domain Eukaryota; kingdom Metazoa; phylum Chordata; class Aves; order Coraciiformes; family Meropidae; genus Merops; species Merops nubicus. The sequence continues at coordinate 16,402 of NW_008626273.1, forward strand.
CTCTGGAGAAGTGTTGGACAACACAGTTGTGCCACCATCCACAGATCCATCTGTTACACCATCAGTAAATGCCCCAGTCTCAAAATAAGTGTTTATTTCATTGTCTGTAGCTGTTATCTTCCTTATCAGATTGTCAGGACATAAAACAAAAAATGCCCCTAAAAAGAAAGCAGTGGAGTAGGTGTTGTTTTAGGTAATGTTTTAATGTTATACAAGCTTTCAAACTGGCATCAAGAGCAACAGTAATATTCAATGAAAAACTGAAAATCTGGAGATTTCACAAGAATTTTCTGTGTGTTTGATGAAGTGTAGAACCTGCTGCTGCTGCAACACTTTTGTGTTCCTACTGCAGAATCAACAGCCTGTCGAGTCCATCATTCTGTCTGTGACAGTGGCAGCAGATGATGCTATTTAAGAGAAGCACATGAATCTGGCAACTGACTGTAATTCTCCTCTTGTACATCTCCAAGATCTACAACAATATTAAGCAAGTTGGACTGTACATCCAGCCTAATCCTTTTGATATCCATTTATGGACCAGTTGCATGTGAACTTCTTTAATCCTCCTATGATCCTACTGAACCTAATCTGTGGTTTTTCCATCTCTTTCTGGTATATTTGGAGTGAATAGATTTAAATGTCAACTTCCCTAAGTTGATGAGTAAGTATTTGATTAGGTCTAAATATTTGATTTGGGGATTTTAAAGAAAGATGCTTCTCTATATTTAGCATGTACAGTTTTCCTTACCTTCCTGTACTAGCAGGCTTCTGTACATCAAATTTAATGATTTTTCATTTATAGAGACATCAATGCCTGTTTCTTCCTCCTCTTGAGAAGAGAGCCAGAAAGATTGATCTAGGAATAAGTTCTCCATGCAATGATTTATAAAACCTAATTTAAAAAAAAAAAGCTTTCTTTGCAGTTTTACAGTATTATTCAAGTAAACAACATTTCAGAAAGTCAGATTGGAGTAGGCATTCAGATCACTCCCCCACAATTTGTAACTAATTTTACTACACAGTATTAGCAAAACTACCTCTGTTAAGTCACATGCACTACAGCTACTTTTAATGCTTAGCTCTCAAACTACACCTAAAAATGCACACAACTTTTCTTTGTCCGGTTCTCCTGAGAAAGCAGACCACACCCTCCCCTCACAAGGGTTCCCCATAGTTTAGCTATATTTGAAAGATTTTAAGTCTGGAAGAGGTAACCACTAGCAAGCTTTGAGCAGCAGGTGTTTAGCACTACTTAACAGATGGCTGGAAATAATCTCCACAAGTAATCTTTATAAATTTCTGTTGCCTGATTCAGCTGTGCTTTATGCAGATACTGTGCCTATGTGTCAGATTCTGGGGATTTCTTCACAACAGAGATGATGCTGTATACCAGAGTCACGTAAATCAGAAGAAGGTAGTGCTTGATCTTGGAAAAATGGGAGTCCTTACATTAGGGCTCAACACTTTCAGAGCTACGTGGTAGTTACAGGGAGATCTGGCATTGGTGTACCATAATCAGCAAGGTACAGATAGTAGATTACTACTTAAAAGGGCCAACATGAATACATTAGCAACTCCTTTGTGCAAACAGTTATGATAAGAGGAAGGGGTGGCAGGTCACTGATTAAGATGCTACTCTGGTGTTTGGAAGATGCTGAATCCATTCCCTGTTAGACAGCCTTGCCTAAGAAAAAATTTCATCTTCTTGAGCTTTCTCTGTAAAGCTGGATTGAAACAGGTTTTCTTCTAGTTGTCTAAGAGTATTTAAGTACAAAATAGCAAGTAAATAGCAAACATGAAATGAAAAATAAAATTCATTATTTTAAATAGGTTTGATGCAAACAGGCAAATTCAATAGTAACACACACAAGCTCTCCCTAAGCAGAAGAAAAAAAAAAATCAGGTAGACAAAATGGAAATAAAGATCTGATTCAAATCCTATTCTTCAGAAAAGACTTGTGAAGTTATAGGATATTAATAGTGGAACTCAGATTAATGGCATCATATTGTTAGAAAAGGCAAGCTGAGATTTAGAAGTGGAACTGAAGCATGCAAAGCAGATGAAGTAATCTTTGCTTTACTTGATATTTCCTCTGAAGCCTTACCAACTCTGTCCAGTTTGCTCACTACTATTCAGGAAAGATGTGGAACAACTAGAAGAGTCCAGTGGGAAGCATGATCAGAGGTCTAGAAAACACTCTGAAGAAGGATTATAGGAATTAGGGTTGATTTGAACAACTTGAACACTAAGTGGAAGTGCAGGTTAGAATTCTCCAAATGGGTATTAGCATGGTGCAAAGAAAGAAGAGTAACCTCAGCATGTCTACAGTGAGTTGTAGCAGAGGTTAGACTTTAGGACAAAACCACCTGGATTGGAACTGACCCTTTAGAAAGAAGATACAATCTCATTCTGGAGTGTCTAACTTACACAAAATATCTGCCAGGAACAATAGCTGTTATCTGCTTTGGGACAAGGCAGGTTCTCCTGGAGGTGGGAAGGTCTCTCCAGCTCTATCACTGGTACTCAGTTCAGGAACATCACTTACTACTAATAAGAGTTAATATAAAGAATCTCAAAATCCTGTTCAGCAAGTTCCCAGACAGTCAGAAATTGTGTGCAGAGGAATATAAAAAGCATATTGAACAATTGTATAGTGAAACAGTTTTACCTAGTGAGTGGTATGTTAGAAACTTCCATATTTCTTCAAAAGTTTTAAACGTCACCACTATTAGATCTTGATCACTGTGAATAGACAGCAGTCTAGCAGAGAGCTCCTAAAAAAACCAAACCAAATATTTTAATTACAACTATACTAGACTTGAGAACAATTTCTCACTAGGTAACACTTATCCTAAAATGCTATGTAATAAGAAGGATTAAAAAAAATCCAGGATTTAACCTATATACATGTTAAAGTACAGATGTCATATAACATACAGTAAGCCACATTTTCATCTGACTTTCTCTTACCAGTTGCACCAACAGTTCCAGTGAGGTTAGTTTACAGAGGAATTAAGACCTCAGGACTGACCACAGAATGAACCTGCCTGGTTCAGACACATCTATTTCTAGTGGCCAGTATTCTTCATTTAGAGTGTGAACACCAGGTAAGCATCTAATGGTACTTTCCAAGAACCCTCCTAGCACAGAGCAATTTACAGCTTGGAAAATGCCTTGGCAGACGTGGGCATTAATATTAAGTAGTGGTAAAAGGTTTAGTTCCGATTGTTGGTTTGGTAGGGTTTTTTTAGGTGTGTTTCCGTTTGGATGTGGGTGGGGTGTTGTTTTGTTTGTTTGTTTTTACTTAATTTCTCTAGATCACTTGAATTGCCATAAATGTTTAGGATCCACAACATCCTGCTGTAGGTTAGCCTCAAAGCTCTGTACACAAAAAAAAAAGCACCTCCTTTGATTCATCTTTGAACCTCCTACCTGGTAGCTTCAGTCTTGTTCCAGAGCAGACACTCAGTAGTAATTACCTAGATGTTAAGTATAATGGGTTATTTTTTTTTAAAAAAAAAAAATGCAGTAAAATCCCTTTCCCCTTATTTGAATTGGTTCACGTTGCTAAAGCAGCATTAAACTGGGCATTTAACAAACATAAGCAATGATCACTGTAAATTATAATGATGGGGTTTATAAGGAATTTCAGAATTGCTAAAAGGGAGAGCCACCTAAACCTTCAAATAAGAAATGAAAGTTTTGATGGATTCTAGCCAAAGAGTGGTAATATACAGTGTGGTTGCACTTCAGTTAGTAGCTTAAAAGCAAAAGCAGGGGTTTCCAATGGTGCTGAGTACTGTCTTTCAGGGAAATACAAAGAACTGTGGCTATTTATGAGACAAATACCTGAACCAGTGTACAAAGATGCAAAGCTAACAGGTATAAAGCTACTATATCATTTTCCAGTACTGTAGCCTTGCTCCTGTAATATCAAAATCGAAATGTATCTTAAAACAATTTATGGACTGATCAAGAAACTGATTCTAACACTTGAGGGAAAAAAAAAAAAACACACAAAAAACCACCAAACCAACCATCCCACACACAAACCCACAACCACCATGAAACAAAACAAAACCAGGCAAATTGTCCCTCAATCATTTTCTGTAATCTGAGCAAGATGGAGTTTATGCACTGTTTTTGGCTGTTATGTCACAGTTTTAGAAGACCTCAATTAATAACTTCCATTTCTTCAAGTCACAACATGAACAGATTAAAATAGTAATCCCTGTTGAAAAACAAAAGTTCAATTTAAGGCTCTTCAACAGTCACGCCTCATCACTGCTTTCATCTTCTGCATGCCCCTTTCTACACTAGATTAAATATTAACGAGAGCCTGAATTCTATTGATAAATTGCCAAGGCATGCTAAAATATCTCAGCCTCAAGGTCTTTATGCACTGCTGAATATCAAAACAATATTCTAAGGAATCTTACCATTATAAATCTTGCTTCCTTCAAAGTGTGTTTTTTTTCCCAGCCTCTAATAAAGCCACAAATCTAGTCTATTTGTATGATGTTTTCCCTCCTTCTCCTGATGCCTTCTTCCTTTTTGCAAGTTCCTCTGAACAAAAGCCAGAGCAGAGCAGCAGAGTACAGACTGTTCTCACAGCCACAAAATCAGCAGGCTGGTGATGGAGAAGCACCACACATGAAAGGAAACTCATGTAGAGGCACATGTACCCAAGGCAGTCAAAGCCATAACTAATTAACATTTCAATATTTGGCTTGCTAGTGAAGGAAGCTGGAACTCACAGGAGGGACATCAATGGTCAAATGGTATCATCCTCCTTTTCCATCAAGAGGGAAGAGGAGACTTTAAGACCTCATTGGTTGTAGAGGACAGGCTTCCTGTATACAGATTAAAGACAGTGATAAAAATTGGCCAAACCTCTTGTGTGCTGTTTAAGGCTATGGCCATCAAGTCCTAGGAAGTCAAATATTTGATGTTTTACTTCAGAGTTCCTCCTTGGCTTAGTAGTGGGCTTCTTAGGTAACTTGTAGAACAAATGATTGAAAACCAAAGAGTCAATATGAGGATATTTAAAAAAAAAAAAACACCACACTTAGAAAACCATGATTTCATTTGATGTATGTCAAAGTGGAACACTTTTAAAATAAAACCATTCAAAGTCTTATTTAACTGGGTTTATTTATTTTATATCTAATTGGTGTTGTAGTCTTTTTTCATGGTTCAGTATTTCTCATGTTTTGGGGTGGTTTAGGGCCATGGGAAACTATGCACTCAAATTCAAGCATACAGCATGTATATGGAAATAGGAGCCAAATAACTCACAGATTATTTCAGTAGCACAGGGTGTATTTTCTGAATGATTAAAACAATTCCCACGCAATTGACTTACACTGAAAGCTGCCATCACCTCCCTGCTGTCATTTTCCAGAAGACGGAGCTGCCCTCTGAGCTGTCTCTGAAGGCTGGGATCAGGACATCCACTCCTTCTCCTTATCATCGTTAATTTCAAGGAGATATCTGGAAAAGGAGCAACAAGTTTTGTGAACCAGCTCTGGAGAACCAGAAAATCTCTCAAAATCGTAGAATATACATTAGGAACTATCTTTCTATCTTCAGAGAGACAGAAAATTGACATACTGCATGTTTCTTTTTCCTTTCTATAATTTAGTAGAGCTAGTAACCTAGCATGAAACAAGATTTTTTTCAATTGCACGATAAAGTCTACAATTGTAAAAAAAGAAGGTGATTTGAAAGCCCATAGAGACAATGGAAGAAAACAGACACTCTTGTGGATGGAGAAGAGATAAAACAAGCAGATTGATAATTTGTCAAATTAGACAGCTCTATAGGTGTAGAGAATATGCCCAGATTTCCAGATATTTCCTACATGTTTCAAAACTCAAGGCAAACAGATACTGGAATTAATTTTTTAAAAATGGAAAACACATCAAAAACATGGATAGTTCAGCATGTTACAACTACTCTTTATGCCAATCTTAAATTCATGGTTATTTGACATGTCACCCCCACTACTTCAGGAGGCTTTTATAAATGGAAAACTGGAAAAGCTGTTTCTCTGGTAAGCTGGTTGAGCAGTACCAACCAAGATAAATGGACCAGCTAAAAGCTCACTTCCATGATTTCTCCAGCACAACTGAAAGACATTAACTATCTGTTCTCAGATCTTGACATCAGGTTATGAGCAGCTTTTACTACAGCTAAGGGAACAGTTTCAGCTGGCATCTCTCAGATAAAGAGGATCTTTGATAAAGCTGCTTTGATTCTGCATGTCTGTTAATTAAATTCAATAACAGTAAATCATATTCATAAGTTTCCAGATACCCAGATGGGCACATATGAGCCAGTAATATCCACTCAGGAAGAATTCCACTTGCATGTGTGTAAATAGGTCACACTTCCAGTAATAAATGGGATTGTCATACATCCTAAAATATTCCACCTCCGAGTTTCATTTTTTAATCAAGTACAATAGAAATCTTTCACATTCTAATGTGCTGCATCTTTATCTGTTTTCAGAGGGCTTCCTATGAACATCTCCAGGCATTTTACAATGGCTCACACCTAAATTACTCATTACTTTAAGGTCAAGAAGGGTGGCTCAGAAATATAGAGCTGTGTTACTGAATTACAAGACATTGCCGTTTAAGCTGTGGCCAGATAGTCAATTGTTAGTACAAAGAACAGTCATCTCTGTTCTCTGATCCTAATGGATCACCATTAGGTAACAATATGGTTGACCTTCATTTTACCTGAAGCCATAAAAGATACGGGCACAATAGAAGACTTACATAAAAATTTACCTTTTTGCTTTACACTACTAAATTTACTCCCAGTTAAATTGTTTTTCTACAGTTACATATTTAAGTCTTTTAGAAAGTCTATATTACTGAAAGAATAACATTGAATTAAAACAATTGTAGTATAGGCACTGGAATGGGATGCTCAGGAAGGTGGTGGAGTCATCATCCCTGGAGGTGTTAAATGAGAAGATGTAGCACTTGAGGCTATGGTCTAGTGGATAGGGAAATGCTGGGATGAAGGTTGGACTTGATGATCCTAGAGAACCTTTCCAACCATAGTGACTCTATGGCTGCTTATGCCCAAACTACTAATGTCTTCTAGAAATGAAACATGGTCCAAAACCCCATTGCACCTATGATAATCTTCCTGTGTGCTTCTGTGAGCTTTGACCCATACTCCCAATTAAGAACAACCCAGATTCTGTACAGAGACAAACAAACACACAAATAATTTAACTACAAATAGCCACATGTGGCAGAGACACTCTACCACTGATGTTTTTCAGGTCAAGCCAGAAAGCAGAGCACATCCCACTGTTTGTTTTTGATGGTTATTTCTCTTCCTTCACAAGCAAGAGAAGGGAAATGTGACTAGACCCTTAATTCCCAGAGAGGAGAATAGAACAGAACCATAGAATCACTAGGGTTGGAAAGGACCTCTAAGATCATCAAAGCAGGCCATGAGCCCTCCGGAAGGGAAGCCTGCTGTGCCTGCTTACTGAAAATAGACTTGGAAAGCCCACAATCATAAAAAATAAGACATTTGAAGAACTGCAGCCCTTATGTAAAATAAGCAAAGAACTTTTTATTAATGCTTGTCTTCTCCCTCTCCTTCCCTCCCCTCCAGCCATTGCAATACAGTCCATAAATTGTTTCTGGCTTTTATAGAAGTTTTGCTCTTTTTATGAGAATTTCTCAACAAATCTTATGTAGAAGATGGACACTTGACAGATGCCCTGAAGTATGTTACAAAGTTTACAGGAGTGATGACTGCAAATTGAAATGTGGTTGCCTCAAAAAAAGAGTATTGAGAAAGGCATTGTATTTATAAGATATGATGGAAGAAAATGCCTTACCAGTTGGAAAATTCTCTGCTTGACTGTGAAGGTTCCTTGAACTGACAGTGCATTTTTCACTTTGAGAACACTCTGTTATGATAAATGAAAGGGATGGTTAAATGCATTTTTTAAGTCCATATAAATCACACTAGAAGCAAAAAAAACAAAAAACAAAAAACAACACACCACATCTTCAAAGCACTTGATGCATTGGATAATTACTAAAAGACAATAACTCTTTCCAAAAAAAAAGACAATAACTCTTGCCCCTTACTGTTATATAATTTCCAAAACCCACAAAAGGTGTCTGCAGGTCATTTTTCTTTTGATGGGGAGGAAGTTAAATCTTGATTTCATCACTTTTATGTGAAGCTTCAAGATGGAGAATTGGTGGAAAGAGCCTCTCAGAAAACCAAAATCCCATTTGGGAGAAATCAAGGGTCAGGCTTCATTTTCTCCTCCCTTGAACCTATACTAAAGGTGGCCTCCACTAAAGTTTCAGTAGTGTAAATTGGCAACGACATGAGTGTCTTGTGCCAATTCATACATGGAGAGAAAGAACCCTCTATTTATTACAAGCTTAATGCTTGGGAGAGGTAGCGTAAAAATAAGTGATTTGAAGTTTTAGGAAAATAACACAAAAGTCTAGTTTATGTTAACAGTAATCTGCCTTTTTTTTCCATGTTTGGCTCATATTTCTTCCAGTCCTTTTGGAAATGACATTTTCATGCTGAAGAGACATCCAATCCAACCAATTCCCTTCTCTCAAAGTTCCCTTGGCAAAAATGAGTGAAGACAAGGCTTGATATTACCAAGAACAAAAGTGGGAGAAATAGATCTTTGATTTGTAAAACAAAACTTCTGAGGCAATTTTTGTTTCCTAAGACATCTTCCTCTGCTTTTAAGAGAAAATTAGCAGTATAGTAGGACATGGTAATTTCTAAGTCTTCTGCATCTTCCCTTGAGTGTATCTATTGATGTTACATGAATAAAGTCATGCAAATAAATGAGCATATATAAATACAGTATTTTCCTACTTCAGGAAAAAAGTCATTAAGCATTAAAAACATCATCTTTAAGGGAAATTGTTAGAGTATATTAGGATTAGAAATTGCAATTCCTGAGCACTATGGGGTTTGTTTCATTTTGGTTGTGTGTTTGACAGTGGTGATGGGGTTTTTTGTTCAATTTTCTTTTTTCTAGTCTGGACCCAACAATGTTTGTTTTTATGTAAGAATTGGTAGTAAGCTCACTGCAGTGTAGGTTGGCTGTATTGTATAAGTGCAAGTTCTGCACAGCTTCTGAGACCATACTTATTTGACTTCTCTTGTTTTAGTCAGAAGTACAAACACAGTGACTGTCAAAACGTTGAAAATGTGTTATCAGCTGTTATTTAACAGTTGATAAGAACAGTTTAATTAGTGTATGGTTTCGGTATGTGAACTTGCCATTACTATTATTTCAATATTACCAGATACAGACTTTCCTTGAAAGGTATTTATTGGGACACAAATATTATCAATATTACCTGCTGGATATTTATTACTAAACCTAATTTCTATGACATTTAGAAGAAACTAAAAACTATGAGCAAGTGTTTTATTACTCATGGGAGTTTAATTAAAAATAGTTTCCTATTAAATTTGAGCAAAATCAGAGTTACTATAAATACGCTTTAAACTTTGAAACTGTTCAAAGTGCTATAATTAGATTCAAAGACTTAACATGAACTCCATGCCCCATCCCTAATTTATGGGATGACTTGCATACTTCTTGGCAAGCTAAAGAGAAATTTTATACTGCCTATGGATGCTTGTACCTGGTATTCTTTGATGTCAGCAGAGTTGCAGTTGTGAACAGAAAGACATTGTCTAAGTCATAGGACATACAATCTAAAATGAAGTAGTTTTTCCATGATTGCTTAAAGTATCTTCACAGAAAGGAGAAAAGTTCTCAGGTGTACTACAAGGAGTCTGGCCACTGTGTTTGAGACACACCTAGGTATGTGTCACTACCCTTCCACCCCAAAATAAAAGTATTTCCCACTTGCATGTTTTTGCTGCATGAAGTATGCTTTCATTTGCATTAAAAAATAGTGTTAAATCTTTTGATGAAAAACTGAAATCTAAGAATTTTATTAAAATAGAAACATGCAATCTAACTCATCTTCACATCTGAATCTTAGAGGTTATAGCAAAAAGTGATAGATAAGGAATATATATTTCAGTATTCTGGCTCCTAGGTTCTGATAATTACATCTCATCTTAACTGCTAGATAATCCACATGCCTGCACAAAGGGAATTTCAGTAGAAATCATTTAATACTCCAATCTATGCAGCATCGCCATGGAGGAAATATAGCTGTTTGGGTTTTGAACTTAATAGTCACAGATGGATTTTTTAACAAAAAAGCTTAGCTGAAAAACACGAGTCCCCTGCATGTGCACAGCAAGCAATATTTAAAGGACACGGTAATTTAAGCACAAAGAAAAGTCAAGAGCAGAGCAGCCAGGACATGTTGATCGAGGTCTTACCCATTTGTTCTTGCAAGATATTCTTCCTGATGCCATCCCTGACCATGCCAATGGTGCCGTTGGCCTCTGCACATCTCCACTCAGACCTGCACCTTCCCTGCTCCATTTCTTCCCTCTCCAAGTTCCTGTCTTGCTTTCCCTCTAGACCAGGGGTGATGACATCAGTGCTGAGCATAGATGGGCTGTCTACCTCTGCTGAACTCGCCATAATTTGGAATTGCTCACAGTGATGCAATTAACATTATCGACAATCTGAGAGGGAACAAAAAAATCATCATTTTTTTTAAATGTCAGAATACATGCACATATTCAAAAGCTGTAAAATAAAGTATTTGCTTTTGACTTCTTTTCAGAGAAATTGCATAACACCCAAATTCACCCCAGAAAAGGCTCTTGCAATCAGGTGGGATCACTGCTTTAGTAACAGAGCAATAGATTTAGCTAACAGCACCAATCCAAGGCCTGAAGTAAAATGTACTTGTGCCCACTGCTAATTATTCATTCTTGGGCAGTTTTAATGCAGTGACTCCAAAGGATGGCATCATTCACATGAAAAAAAGCAATGCAGGGGAAAATATATCATTTTCCAAAGGTGAGGAGCATGGAATGGGTACTGCATGCCTAATTCAAACAACCAGGAAGGTTTTTATAAATTCAGCTAGAGAATGAATCCTCTGCAGGAACCCACGGAGCAGGAAGACAGCCATGCAAAGATCCAGAGGTTTCTTCGTGGTCAAGCAGAAGAGTGATCTACAGAGGCTCGAGGCTGAGTCTGGCAGCAAGACTGTTACTGGGATGAACATCAAGAAAAAGGAATAGAAATGGAAGTAGAGCACAAGTCATTGGAAGCTTTACTGCTCTGTCTGCAGTCACTGATGTGAGACATCCTGCAATCCCATTTTTTGGGCACAAGCTACTTCAGAAAAGTGCAGACAGACCATCAATGCATCTGCAGAGGACATGACTCTCTTAGCCAGCACATGCCCCACTGATATTTAGACCCTTTTCCACAGTGGGTTCTCACATGCCTCTAATTTCATGAAGCCACAGGATAGGTTTTGCTTTAGTCCTGTCACTTGGACTTAATCCAAAATCTTCTGTGCTTGCTCCAGCTATATTCAGCTACTTTCATTATGAGTATATAAGCCTGTAATCCTTGTGACATTTCTTCATTCATTTGTTTTGCAGCAGAAGTTTGTTAAAGCTGGAACTTTTCATGGAAGATTATTTTTGCTCTGCCAAAACCTCAGACAAGTGCCTGATCACCTTGTATCCCCTTACAATCTGCCTTCTGAATGGTCAGGAAATTTCTCCCTTCTCTGTTCACCATGCAGCAGGGTATCCCAAAGCACATTGTCTGGCTTGCTTCTTCAAACACATGCCTTCCAAAGCTTCTCACCCTCCAAGCTTCGTGTCATAGATCCCCAAACCTTAGCAAAGTGAGCACCAGTAGGACAGCACGACAGCTCCTCACTGTCTGCCCTGTGAGGCAGGTACACAGGAGAAGGCAGTGATCTGCCTGCACACCTTTCATACGCTGCTTTGCAGTCCTCAAAACCTTCAGCCCATAGGGCACTTGAATAAGCAGTAAACTACATACAGATAGAAACTTGTTAAGCAGTTATAAAATGTAATGAGATATGACCAACACAAAATTAAACTATAACCATATCTATCACAGGCATGTAAGTTAATGGAGTATGAAGAAATACAGACTGGATGGTGGTTAAAGGCTTTCATTGACCTATTCTGCCAGTTATTTGAAAGTGCCTATCATAGTGGTGAGGCAGATTTTCAAAAGATATTTTGTGGTGTAGCATCACAGTTTTCCATATAAAGTTATGTGTATAAATTCACATAGAACTATGAAATACGGCAAATCAAACAAGTGATTTTGATGCCTTCTCTCAGAATATAGTATTTCTGCTAACATATTTCAGTAGCATTGCAGTTCTGACTTCAGATTCAAGTTTCTCTTGCTAACTTGCCTGAAGAACTGCCTATCACACTTGATGACCCAGTTACTAATTACTAAAAACACAGGCCTTCCAGAGACAAAACTCACTTTGCTAGGCATATGCTTTTCCATTTATAAAGCTGATCTTTTCCTTTAAAGTAATGACAGTAGCTAACACCATTCTTTTCAGTACCAGTATTATACATGTAATGCACTCTAATTTTCACACTTGAGAATTAAACATTCTCCTGTATATATTTTGTAAATAGTAGTATCTCCTGTTGATGAAGATGTAAATATTGTGATATCAAAGTATTTAATTCAAAAGGTGGTAGTTTAAATGATATTGTTCTACTGATCCAAAGCCAGTTGTTATTTTTAGATCAAGATTACCCTTAACCCCAGGCATAAAATTCATTGCTCAGAATATTAATTTTTTCCATCAGCTCCTATCAAAAGCAGAAGTACTGTCTCAACAACATTTAAGAAAGCAATTATACTCAGACTTGATTTTTTTTTAATTCAGTTGCCTTGGAGAAGGGAGTTTAAATTTTCGTGTCTTCTGCATCAGTGTATGCTGGTAAGGGTAACATATAAATAGGGTTGTGACTGAACTTAAAAAGCTTTATGCTGCAAGAGCAAGCAGGACAGCTGAACAAATCAAAATGGATGTGATCCCTTTTACAAAGATTTAAGAAGTTTATTAATTTGTTAAAAAAAATTCTTAATAAAATTATTTAAACTATTAAGATTCAGTCATAGTAACCTAGAGCCTAAGGCAAGGAGGGAAAAAAAAAATCAGGATGAGAAAAAGCAAAAGTAGTATGCCCTTGTCAAGGTTTTCTCTTGGCTCTAAGATACAGAAAATGAAAAATCAAATAATGTAAAAAAAACCAAACAACAGTCATGCTCTCCTGTACAGACTCCTTTCTCATCTTTAACATTGGCCTTAAATATCAAATGTCAATCCATGTGACTCTGTATAGTCACTAAGAAGACAGTATTAAACTTCCCTCTAGTTAGACACCTAGTCAGCCTAGGCCCTTCTGAACATTTATTTAGCTTCTAAATGTGACTTAAGTGACACAAACTTGGATCCGAGTAACTAAGATTTCACAGACGGTAGCACCACATCTGTTCTTTACTATTCACCTTTGATTATCATTTAAGTACCTCAAGAAGCAAACCAGTAACACACAAGCAATGCTATGGTATAATGACCATGTTTATTATGCTGATGCTTTCTCATCAATTATTAAACCATTCCAGTACAAATCAAAAGATATTCAGAAGCCTCAAACCAAAGAAAAACATTCATCCACTATAGCACAGATTTAGAAAATACTGAACGTCAGTGCTTGAGCCACTCATTAGAGATTTTTCATAAACTTGTAATGCTAACTTCCCTTTATACTTATTAGTGACCAGACATTTGAGATCACAAATACAAGATGAAGGAATGGATTAAAGATCTCTCACCTTGCAAAGTAAGTTTGTTTTCTATAACCAGTTCTTGCCATCTATATTTATGTGCGCTAGCAAAGAACTTCATTTATAGTTTAGACAAAATTATTTTATCTTATGCTCTTTGAGGCCTAAGAAATTAATATTTGATGCTGGACACTGGCTGTAAAACTTCATCTCTATTCAAAAACCATGCAGGCAAGAGATAGAAGCTGATCTCGGGGAGCCCCACTTTCTAAGGCTACTGGTTTCACTGGTGTCATCCTTCCTTGTGGCCTGGGCTCACTGGACATGCTGCCCCACACGGAGCCATTGGTAGCACCTGTCCAAGCTTATGAGGCTCAGAAGGTCACTTCACCTTCCCCTTGCCTTTTCACAGGGCACAGCAGGCTGGAAAGGTTTGTGCTCAACAGCTGTTGAACATGAAGTGGAAATAAGACACTTTTTCCTACTAGAGGTTAAATAGAACAATTCCGTTATCATGTTTTTCCCTCTGTTGCTGCTTCCTTTTCATTGAGTGCTGGTACCTGTTTTCAAAACACAGCCAACCAGAAGAAAAAACACATAGCCTGACAATTTCCATTTCCCTAACTGCAGGTTGAGGGTTTCCCTCACCCCTTGCCTTTTGGTATTAAGAGAAGTTGTGGATGGCAGGAATACTTTCTCTCCTGCTAACTCCTTCCCATTTAAAGGGTGTTGAAAGAGGAAACTAACATCCACTGAACAGGTTCTGTCTTTCTTTAAAGGTGTATTTCTAAATATAAAACTAGGACTCAGTATATAAAAATGGGTTATATTTGAACTAGTTGCCTAAAAACTGTGTGCAATATAATTTCTCTTTCTTTCATCCTCTTTCCTCTAGGAGGCTCAGGACAAATTGCTAATGACTAGCTTCAAGTTACCAGTGGTAACTATAATTATTCTAGTTTTACAGCAGTGGAAATCAAGATAAAGATTATTTGCAAAGATACAGGAGTGCTACAGAAGTGCTGGAAAAGTAGCCAGAGTCCTGAGGTGAATATAAAGTTGAACTAATTTACCCAAATAGGATTATTTATGCATATTGGAAGCCTCCTGGATGGTACAAGGTTACTGCCATTGCTCCTCTATACACCCATTCCTATATAATCCAGAGAAAATGAGCACCAGCTATTGTTTGTTTCTCCCCTCACCTCATCTGAGCACCTGGTGGATCAGGGGCAACTCTTCTAAATTTAAAGTCTTCAGTCTCATGTGTTATGTTGCATTCCTCCAGGACTTCAAACCAGGCAAGACAGCCAGTGAAGCCTGCATTGCCTTCATTCAAAGGCCATTTGACACTGCGTAAGCCCTTGATCTTCTGCTCTGCTCCATCTCCTGTACCTCCCACATGTCATACAATACCTTGAGTCCTGCGACTGTACAAGTCATTCGCCCAAACCAATGCCAGGATAGTTATTTCTTCTCATTTTCAACTCCCACTTGTTTCTCATCTTCTGTATTAGGCTATAAATATCTTACAGTCAAGATCATTATAAACTTTTTCCTCAGAGAGTAAATCACAGCCTTCATCTCTATGAAATTCTGTCACAGACATGAACTAAAAAAAAAATCCATACTATGTACTGCATAGGCAACACAACACTTTCCTCCAGTGCAGCCATGTATTACAGAGAAAAGTAAAGCAAATCTGTAATCAGGGCAAACAGACTCAGGAATCTGAGTACTCTCAAAAAATGGAAGATTGACTTCTTTATCACTGAAGTAACTTCAGGTTAGTTTGCAATTCTTAGTAAACTATGTTGCAAGCAGTATCATTGCTCATGGTTGGTCTACAAACAAAAGCACCCTAGCAAGCTTCAAAGATGCAATAGATTCTTTTAAAAGTTTTAGCCCTCTCGTCCAATTAATTTTCTTCATGCCTCAGCAGCACTGAAATATACTTTACACATGCAGTGGAAAATAAGTCAAAAACTTCCAAGTTTAGCTACTGAAAATTGTAGACTAAGATCCACAATTCCATAGCAGGTTAAAGATAAGCACAAACTCTAAAGGAGCTTTGAAAAAAAGCCCAGGCAATTTTTAGAAAACTATAAAAGGTATCTGTGAATCCTTATACATTTTGAGTGCTAGATTAGACAGTTTGGCCTGTGGCAGCTAGAGCAGAGGAATAAAGCAGGAAGAAAGCTTTTGTTACTGAATAACAGCTCAGCTCACCAACACTACCTAGAAGTGGAAACAGAGCAGCACAGGAACTCCCAGCAGGTTCCCACAGCCACAACAGATCACATTTACACACATGTTCCAGTCATTTCATTTTGGGTACACCAAAGTATTGAGTACTACTGAAATTATCCCTGCTTAACTGACTGCATTTCTAACATATTGATGATAACACATTGATAATAAATAAATCTAGTCAAATAGAGACCCCTAGTAACTAAAATAAAGCAAAAGACAGACATGCAGATAGAGAGCACAGGATTTCTCCTACCTTTTCCAAGAGCGATTTGCTAAAACATGCCAGTAAAGAGCAGACAGATCTGTGCCTTCCTCAGCTCTGCTCAAAACTGACTCCAGCACAACTCTTCCTGTTTGACCTTCTTATCTTTCCTGTTGATTGCACAGCCTGGCTTGGATGTAGCAAGTATAAAAAGTTGTCTATTAACCTATACTGTTAATTCAAAAACTTCCTTTTTTTTTAAGAAAAAAAAGAAACAGTCATGAGCATGGAGTTGAGCTACTAAAGTTCATTATGCAAGCAGAAATGTATCAAATGTGCTGGAAGGTTCATTCACACACTCCTGCTTTTCAAAGCAATAATTCATGTTGGCATTTTGCATTACTGGCTAAAAGGCTCCATGGGACACATCCAGGCCATCGTGCTAGGTGAGCATTATTCAGAAAAAGTAATAAATAGTCCTTCAGATGGAGTACCAGGCTTTGCTGCCCCTTCGCTTTTGAGCGGAGTTAGATTTCTTGCTATCAATCCAGATACAGAACTCCTTGTGAAGAGCTGTATGACAGTGAATTTGCTCTGATACACTTGAGTTTAAACTGCAGAAGTCTAGAGTCTTGCAGATTTATCGTGCACTATGCAGTTGTGCAGCATTAAATATCAGTTTGGGGGGTTAAGCGAGTCAGAGTACGTGCAGAGCATATCTTCTGTTTCACATGACTTCATCACTAGTCCAGCTGCAATATCCTAAATGTCCCACAAAGGCAAGGATGATAGACTGAAAATAATGCACACTACCTTGCATCTGTTTGCCTTTTGTCCTCCAGACCTTGAGGTGTTTTAATATTCTCTTCTGCCCTAACATACTCCGCACACAGTTGCCATTATGCCACTCTCACAGCTGAGCACCAAGTATCCCACTTGTCATTGTGTGGGCTGCACTGCAGCAGGCACTACATGAGAACAGAACAGCATCCACCCCAACGACCACACAGCTGTTATCTCAGACATCTCTAGTTAGCAACATCCCAACATTTGGGAAAATCAGGCCATTTAACAGTTAGTTGTGCTTGTTGGTGGGGGAGGTGTTCCGAGACACATCAAACAGTTGGAGGGAGCCTGTGGGACTGGGCAGCACTTGGAGAATGTGGTTTGAGGTGATGGGTTGCCTCACACAGCACTGCTGCCCTCCTAAAGCTCTTGTCAGGGCAAGTAATAAAAGCTGATCCTTCCAAAGCCTTAAAGAAGTTGGTTATGATTCCTGCTAACCTGTCTCAAGGAATATGTGCTTACAAATTGTTTTTAGACTTTATAAACTAGTTATTAATTACAAATCATACTCTCACCTTCATCCCATCACACCATGTTAACATGAATTAAAAATGCTACTTCATACTGATCAGCCAATCTGTTCCTGCAGTATGCTTGGGAACTCTCCATTTTCCCAGAAATTATGAAGTTGGAAGGTATTCAAGAAACTGTATAAATCACAACTAATCATCCCACAGGGCTCTCCTCCCACTGGAATTAATTTGATATTGCACTATAATGCAGTAGACGAAGCATACCATTTCAGGTTTAATTTATGTAGTAGCTATGCCAACAGCACAAAATACCATGGTTTTGTCCCCTTTTTTACTAATTCTCTATGAGTCTCATAAATATCTAAATCTTTTAATGCACATTTATTTGTATATTTAAGGATAAACTTTGGTTTCATTTTATAGCCTATGTTCTTCACTGATATTCATATCACCTCTTTTATGTGTCCTCAAAGTACTTCTGCAAGAAAAGCCAAAAAATCATCTAACCCTATGTTTTTCCTAATTAATACTGATCCTCCATCCTCTATGCGTATGGCCCAATCATTATAGAATCTACCACTGATTACTGTGTCACTAAACCCTCAAAAAATACAAACAATTTTTGTTTTAGAATAGTGAGATTAGGAGAGGCACAACTCACTTAAGGAAACAAGTGACAAAATAGCAACAACTAAACTCCAGGTTCCTTAACTCCCTTTTCAATACCTGCTTAGAATCATAGAATAGTTTTGGCTGAAAGGGACCTTTAAAGGCCATCAGTCCAACCCACTCTGCAATGAGCAAGGACATCTTCAACTAGATCATCTTCCTTGGTGATTTTACTCCAAAGTGTATTTCATCATGCCATGCATGGCACTTCCATTCTTTGGTAGTTTAAGTGGAAGCAAGAAAAAGTTTTCAGCTTCAGGGTAACAACATCAAAAGTTGGCCCTGGACTTCCTGTTTATTATCGAAACAGTACCAATCTGCATTACAGAACTGTAAGTGAAAAACCTTGAAGATGTGAACAGCTGCTCTCAGGAAGTAACTCCAGAGACCAAGATATTGTAGCAAACAGGAAAAGCATGAGGGTAGCACAGCGTCATTTCCATGTCAGCAATCACACCCCTTACACTACATTTAATCACTAGAAATGGGGCTACCTGTTCAGGTTTCCTTATGCTAAGAAATAGGCATTAGAATATTCAGTCTTTAACAACTAAGAGTACACAAAGACTTGATGGCTCTGTTTACATTGAGTTGTCCATGATCTTTTCAGGGTTATTAAAAGCAGCTTCCAGGAGACCAAGGAGGACATTGCATGCCAAAACAAGACACTTCCTCTAATTGTCTCTCTCTGGCATTGCTTTTCATCATCCTGTTTGTCTGCCCTTCTGCAGCTGCATGGTTGACTGCTTTTCACTGCAACAGCTTGTTTTAGGAAAAACAACATATTTCAATACTAAGATCAGTTTGTACCTGGCAGTTGTTACTCCTTCACAGTTGTGGACATGCCTACAAAGTAATAGGCTGCTGCCAAAGGGACTAACTTTTACACATATGCATATTGAAATGCAGTTATTAGTGAATAGTCAAACAAATGACAACAAATATCAGATTAGGCAACAAGGGATCTTCCTACCTGCTTTACTGAATTCCTGCCTGATCTTTCATCTTAAGTACACTAAACATTCCAAGTATTATTTCCCCTTGCTGAATCCTTGCTGTTTCATGTTTTACTGAAATTAGCATTCTTCACTATCTACAGCTGACATGACAAATTTGAAATCACACAAGATACTGCTTTCTTTGCTAAATTACTCTCTGTTGGTTCCTGTTTCATCCAGTGGTTGAAGTATACTCACTTTAAAAGAAATGTAACATAATACAATCTGTGCTGCAAAGTTCACAAAGAAATATCCGTTAAGACCCTAGATGTGAAGTCTACCCAACTTGAAGTGTGAACTCAAAGTGGCAAACTTTTAATTAGCAAATTTGCCCAAACAATCATATTAATTTTAGCAGGATTAGGAGCATGCATGGGTATTAGTCACGTCACATTCACACTCTGGTTACACAAAACTTCCACAAAAATAGGTTTAGCCATATGTTTCCTTTTGATTACCATGTTATCTCTCCACATTAACTGCATACAGAGTTAGCTAAAGAGTTACAGTATTTTCTCCTGGACTGCTGTCACCTTTTTGTCTGCCTGGTTGGAACCCAGATAGCTTTACTTCCTCCAGGTCTCAAAAAACACACCACCCCAGCTTCACAGTCTGGATCAGAAGGAAAAACAGAAAACACAGAAAGTAAAATATACTGCCACCCATCTGTACGGAAATGCTGTCGCCTCGTAGTCTGCAGGAAAGTGCTGAGCCAGAGCATCCAGCTGTTACACTGCTTAAACTGTCCCAGAGCTACTTACCCAGCTCACTAAATAATAGCTAAGTTTACTTCCGATTACCAAATGCTAAAATAGACGTTACTGAGCTTGTTATTCCTCTGCACCAGCCATAACGTGGTACACACCTGTCCTGCTAAGTTTAGCAGCTCCCGAGAGCCACTGTTTCTCACTTGAGCACATTTCTAGCTATGGACCAAAAGGCAAACATGCTCCTACCAAGGAAACAATTTGATCTCATCAGGCAAGAAGGTTGTGATCAGATTCCCTGTTCTGTCTCAGCCATGACACAGACCATAGGCCTCCATGTACTAGAGAAAGAGAAACATTCTGAAACAGTTTTATCAATTCAGAATAAAAACTGATAATTAGCACTTACCACTTTGAAGATCAATCATCATTTCCCCCCTTGACTCTCTATCACCAGGGTTTACTTTCTGACTCATGGGGATAACAGACTTGCCAAACTACGCACAAACTTTTGAGTCACACATGGCACAGAAAGTTTCTACTTCTCAATTGACCCAAACTAAGAACATTTATGGAGTTTCTAACCACAAGCTTCCATAGAGGGAATAAGCTTTCTCTACTTTTATCTTATTGCGAAAGTGAAATTAAATTCTTTGTATCTTCTCTTATCTACTGGGATTAACAAAACACTTGGTAAACAAGGTATCTAAAAAAACCACTCAGTCCTTTAGAATTTATGTAACGCATTGAAGTGGAAGCAATAATTTTGTTCTTCTATAAATGTCTAACTACTGAAAGAGAGAAAAGTCTACATGCAATTCATTTTATTCTTAAACTCCTAGAGAATACCTACTTCCAAAAAATACATATAAATTCTTTTTCCCCTCTACAGACTAAAAACCCACCTTTCATAACATTGCAGGTAGTTCAAAGGAGAACAGGTACTTCCTTTTATAATCAGCTGAACTGCTTTTTCATTAAAGGTTAACTTTTTCCACCTGCTTTAAGATTGCATGTAGAAATAAGAGTTTTTCCTGAGCTTTGTAGCCTTCTTGCAGATAGCTAGGGAATACTTACATGATGATATATTGAGTAGAAATAATTTATTATGTTGTTCAAATGAGTTTGATATCCTTTTTCCTTCAGAGAAATCTTTTTCATGTTAGGGATTCAGAAAAGGGCACTAATCAAACTTTTTTCCCCAAAAGAGATTTCTCACTTGGGTTGTCACAGCTTTTCTGCTAGCTTTTAAAGCAGAGAAAACTGTGTCACTAAATCTGAAGCTGTTTATTGTGAGGAGGGGAGTAGAAAGCCATGTCTCCTTGATTTTAAAAAAAGAAGGGGGAGGAGAAGCAGCAGCAATGAATATTTAGCTCTGCTTCAATTCCTTCTCCCTTCTCGGGATTTGCATAAATGTATACTATTTGAAATATATTTTTATATTTCTATATACATATTCATGCTCTTTTTTTTTACTAGGGTGCTAAAGCACTTCTGAGATGGCTAGAAAGACTTTAGCAAAGAAATACTGACAATCCTTAACTGTACACTGAAACACTTAATTTGCAGCACTGAAATTTTACCCATCTGCTTGGTGATTCTGCTTAGTGCTAGAAAATGCAGGGTGAGGGAAATTTATTTCTGGGTGCTTGAATGTATGTGGAATACAGATAATCTCTTGAGCTAGTTTTGGTATTGAGGAAGTAGATTTTGACTTACTTAGGCATCCAAAGGGGGGAAAAGATATTTCAATATGGATTCAGTAGAAATGAAGGCTCAGTTTTACCTCTGCTGATACTGTGCAGAAGAACATGCCATAAGAAATACCTGGAGGACACAAAATGATAGATAGCCACCAGGCTAGAAATGGTCATAAAACTGTGATTTATCATCCTATAATCTCTGTGCCGTCCATGAGATGCAATACGGGTTAGCATCAGTAGCTTCTGTGTAAAACAGAATGTATGTTGGTGGTAGGCATGCCATGGGAAAGTCTTCCCTTTGGTTAAGGTAGCCCCAAATGCTATCTTCTTATAGTTCGGGACTAACACCTCCAGCCACCAAAATGTCTACAATATAGAAAATCTTATACTGCTGATTTTAAGTTCAACCAACAGCTGTAGAAGTCTGCGTCGGTATAAAACTAGCAAAGTAATTGGGATTTACCAAATTACTGCTGCCCTCTAGTTGAGACCTGAAGAAGGGCTCACGTGTACAAAATGGAGTCCAGTTTTTGCAGCTTTATCTGTAGATCTAAGTTACAACTTCTAGTACCATCTTCCCTCATATACATATCTTTTTAGACCACTTGGCCACAGCCACCACAACTAAGTACATAAAAAGATGGTAGTAACAAGGACAACACTTCCTGTTTCTTAAGTATCCAGCCTTGGAATACCTGAGGCAGTCTTTCTTAGAAGAATAATATAAGCTTTAAAAGGCGTAGTGCAATCAACAGTCTTGAGAAGTATAAGGAAAGATATTCTATCTAATACAGAAGCTCTGAGGCACAGTGGAGCTCATCACTATGGATCTGAAAATCATCAAAACTCCAGATGCTTCCAGTCTGAATTTTGGCCTTGGAACCATCTTGCCATTCCATTTATGGACTTCTGATTAAATGAAATATACTTTCACTTGCCATCACAGACAATAAGAATGTTAAAGTGTGAATGTGTGGGGGCATGCTGTAAAAAGATTCTTAATTCTTTTAAGTGTATGCAGCTAAAACCAAAAATTGTAATAAGCATGAACACATCCTTGGCTCACTCCATTAAGTGCATTCACATCCATTCATTATATTCAGCAATATTTTTTCCACTTTTTCCCCTATTTGGAGAAAAAAAAATGATTATGTTTCCATTCCTACTTATTTTCTAGTTGACATCTGTGCATCTGTTATCCACAAACTTCACCTAAAACCTTTAAATTGGTAGGCTTGGCCCAGGCCATTCCACACAGACTGAGAGCTTCACCTCATATCATTAAACCTGGAAAGCAATACTGGTTGTATTGCAGCTGAGGGCACAGAGAGAAGTTATTTGGCCACAGATGCATTTTTCTAGGGGCTGATGTCTGCAAGCCCAGGTATGTTCCCTGGCAGAGCATGCCAAAAGCCTCTGTAAATTGTCGTGCATCTTACCAGGCAAAGCAACACACACATAGTGCTACAAGAGAATTTTGTCACCCAGGAAGAGTATAAATTCTGCCTATATGATGCTGGGGGGTATTTTTGGTTGCTTTTATGTTGTTGTTGGTTTTTTTTTCTTTAATGTAAGTACAGTGCTAGAGCTGCAATGTAGAACAAGCAACAGGAAATGAGCAGCCACCAGCCTGGACTGCGAAACAGAGTTGAATTGACTCGGGCCCAATGGGCTGTAATATCATCTACTTCAAGGGAGAAGCTGTAGCTTCACATAAAGGGTAGGTTTCCAAGGAGTGACATTTGCAAGAGATCACAATATGCTTAATAAGCGTTAACCTCTCCACAGCAGGCACAAAAGGGACAGTATTACACTTCTTGCTTGTTTGCTACAGAAAGCACATTATTTACGTGTTTACAGTCATGAGTACTGATACCACTGGTTACACAGACTGTGTAACTGCACAGAAATCCTTGCAAGCTTCATCTGTTGTTCTCAAATTAAAATTAAATTTTTGCCAATGTTTTTGCAAGTCTAGTGACTTTTCTATTATTCATGCATTGTCTTGGCTCTTCCCCAAGCCATCCTTTCCATTTGTATTTCTGCACATTTCATTGCTGTAGCCTGGGTAGTTGTCATTCCTGTGTGTAAATTGTATACTGATGCTAATCATTACCTGCTAGACTTACTGTCATATGCAGCAGTCTGTGATATTAAAATTTATTTGTTCTGACCAACTTCCCAAAAGCTGACTGCTGACATGAGAAAACAGCCCTTGATTGTCTCACTGTAACAAAGATGGCTTTCATCCTCAGCCATTGTTCCCTTTGATGTTATTTCATTCTCTCTGTTTTCAAAGTTTGCCTGGGAGTTTTATTTGACCTAGTGATCATAATGCATTTAAGTTTCCAATGGGTAATTGATGCCTAAGTTATAGCTGCTGATGCAATATTTATATTCTGCCCACGGTGTGAGTTGAGTGTTGCAGGAAAGTTGTTACAGACATCTTGACAGAGCAATGCAGACAACTCAATACAGTGCTGTTATTATTTCATTACAGCTGCTTCACGCTAATTCATTATTTATAAACACGTGTACTTTTGGCTCGGTGAATAGTTGGCAATTTATTTCCACACCCAGAATCTCATTTTAAGATCCCACCCTGTTACTCTTATGATAATTCAGACTTGACGTATTTTATTTACTATCAATGTCATATCAATACAACACAGTAAGGTGGTAGAGAGGTGACTACAGTTACAGGCACAAAGGGGTTACAAACAAGCATGCCTTATTTTGGCAACAGCCCCAGAACAGTCCCAGAACTGGTTATTCTCTGACATAGTAGCTTTAATGTCAAAAAAAAAGTCCTAATTAGGATTTGGGATTTGTCCTGGTTTGAGTTAGGACAGAACTAACTGTGTTCAGTGATTTTACATTTCAGCTCAGTCTCTTCTAACTCACTACACTTTCTGAAGTTAACAGCAGATTTTTGTAGACAGTGTCTGCTTCTAGCAGTGGTAACGCTCCATGTTTGCAGTTCCTACCAGGGACTGGTGTGCAGAAAGGCTCCTGCTTATACTTCCTCCTGTACAGACCCATCTCACTGCTAAATCTTGTGTGCCACACTGGAGGGTGCAGAAGTAAAAGGCAGCACCTGTGGGGAGGAGTGGTCAGGACAGGTGACCCTAAACTGAGCAACAGGTGATTCTATCCCATAGATATCATATTCAGTATAAAGCTCAGGGATTGTGAAGGTCAAGCTCTCTTCTTCAATGGCCAACATGCAAGGAGCACCCTGTCCATTCTGCCTTCACTCCTGATCTGTGTGCTCCTGAATCCAGTTCCCCAGTCCAGCTCCTGAACCCCGTTTCTGTCTGCTGCCAGTCTGGGTAGACTCCCCCAGTGCCTGCTCCATGGCATCGGTGGTGATGGGGATGTAATTGCCATCAGGGTGGGTGGGGTTTTCAGTATGGGTTTTGTATGTACTCCATTTTACTACTATTATGTTCAGCAACGCTGCTTTAGCTTTCTTTCCTAATCCATAATTCTCGGTCCCAGATTCCTTTTCTCTTCCCCACCTGGAAGCAGGAGAAGCTAATAGAGAGCATCTGTCATTTGTCTAGCAGCCAGCTCAGCTCTAAACCTTGACAGGATTAGACATAAAATTAGGCTGGTACAGGCCTAGTTACAGTACTGTATCCCAGGCAAAGTAGTCCAGCCCTAAATTCCTGAGAGACATATGACACACACTAGAAAAAACAACAAAACAAACAAACAAAAAAAGTAGAAGTGTTTTTAACACGCAGATGTTTAGGGAGGTTTCTTCACACAAAAGAGAACCAGTAAAAAGCAAAAGAAGAGTCATGGCAGTACATCATGCCAGTTCCTTAGTCTTCTGTGATACAAAAGAATTTACTGTTTTTGAAATAATAGGAAAATGATACAATTCTGGAAATTTATAGAACATGCTTGAGGGATAATTTGACATTTAAAATATAAGCACTTCAAAATAAATTACTGTAAATTGTAAGATTACTTTTTGCCCTCCAGAAGATATAGTAGCTGTCAAAAGACAGCAGCTTGGAATGAATATGAGCCTAATATTCATATTTCAGGTTAAAAGGTAAAGAAATACCACAGTTTCTTAGGAGCTTAAACTTAGTTTTCAGAACTACCTAATAGAATTTAAAAGCATGAAATACAGATGTTCGGTAGGATTAACAAAAGGATATCTATTTTATGTTGTTTTTTTCTGATTATTTTTTTTCCATGAGATATCCATTCAGGACCTTTTTAGAGTGACTTGAACAACTAATAGCATAGCTGGCACCTGACTAATTGTTCTTTCAAGTTTCACTCCAAGTTGCTATTTTACCCCAATATCTTGTGATTCTCTGTCAGCTTTGAACTTGAAGCAAAGGGCTAACTTCACCAGGTTAAACACCTATTGAATTTGTAGTCTTTTATAGTCTAGATTAGCATGTAAACCACTTCTGACAGTTGGCTGAATGGTGTTTTTTCCACAAGTATATTTTCTGCTGAAGAGACAAAAGTTCTGCTTCTTTCCCAGTGCAAAAGTTCTAGTTCCTCTCCCTCTTGCTGGACTCTTCATCACTGGGATACTTTAAAAAAATTGCCCCTTTCTTACTAGTGGCAATGACTAAAAAACTTTGCAGACAAACAAACAAATAAAAGTAATAATTGTATTGTGCTGGAAGCTCATGGCCTCCTTATTGTTGGAAAGTTTAGAAATATTAGAAGCAATCCTTTTTGCTTGCTTCAGCTAGACTTTTTTCAAGAAAAGCATTAAATAAAAACATTGTATGACAACTTTACTGTGAAACTGAATTGTAAAATACCAGTGTTATTAACTGAATATTTCCCTTGTTGGGCTCTGAATTTTGCAGGTAATAAAATAAAAGAAAATGAAGGTAAATACTTTTTGATGTAGACAACTTTACTTAAATACACAGAGAAAACAAACCAACAAACAAACAAACTCTCTGGCTGCTTGAGCTACACCAGCTTCTGCAAGAATGTGTATTTGTCTGTCCCTAAATCTGTAGTATGCTTAACATATAGAAGCACACAGTCAACTGTGATGCTAATATCTATTAATGAATAGAAACTATATTGATTGTTCTGTTTTGGTTCAGATTTAAAGTATTCACTCTTTTTTACTTTACATTAAACTGTATTCCTTTACTTGTCAGGGTGAAGTGCTAGGCTTAAACCCCCAGCCCTGAATGAGGGTTGGCATTTGGATGGTGTCCACAACCAGGCAAGAAAGACCCTCCTGACTGGCTTTCACCCAGGGTCTGGCCCGCCTTAGGTGGGAACTGATTAGGACATCACCACCAGGTGCACCCACCTTACACATTAACTTGAAGGTGGGGCAAGAAGCCACTTCTGTAAGAGCTGACTGCTTGCTGTGGGGTTGGTTTATGTGGTGCATGTGCTGTGTGAGGATTCTCGCTCTTAGAAGGGCTTCTTGACTCTTTACAGCAAGTGGAGTTTCCAGGATGGCACAAGAAGATCATGTCTTTCTCCTGGCAGTTGCTATGGGATTGGAGTGATCACCTGGGTCCTTCCTTTCCCCATGGCCTGGTTGTGGAATTGACTCTATCCCTTCTTTGCTACGTCATGTATTGGTCTATTAATTCCTCCAGTGGTGGGCCACCTTGGATCTCTAGTGTATGATTTAAGAGTGGAGGGAGGACTTTGATTGCTGGTTTGCCCATTAATGATAATATCCTTCTATAATGGGCAAGCAGTCAGCAAAAGGTAGGAGAAGATCCATGAAGATATGCTCCCTTACTTGCTGAGGATGCATTTCTGATAACTGGGGTGGTTAGGAATTTAATAGGTAGTGAAGACTTTTTTTTTATTTTTTCTATTACAGCTAACTTAACAGAGCAAGATGTGTGAATGTTCTTAAGAAACACACAGTTTAAATATGCTGGGGCAGTACAATGCAGTAAAAGTTCTGTAACACTGCTCAAATAACATTAGTGCAGAAATATTGGAAAATATTTGTGTACTAAAATGTAATCTTTTTTTCCCCTTGCTAATGCCATCTGAAAAATAATGATTCTCTTAAAAGAATTCAGGATGACATTGGGGATGTGGAGAAAGAAGCAGGTTCATCAGGACTGCCAAGTGCCAATTCAATTTCCAGTAATGACAGACACGGTGCAAAGAGCTGACAGTTTAGGGGCTGACTTTCAGCCTTCTTTGCGGTGGCTGGACAAGCTGATTGCTTTTAAAAATGAAAATCAAGAGATGACTGCCTACCAGCCTCAGATTTGGATTGGTAACGAGAGATTGAATCTTACAGGGCCCCGATGGGTATATGTGCCCATACAGGCAGATAGGGATGGATCATTGTCCTGAAAGATCTTGGCTGTTTTGTCTGCGAGACTGGATGCTTGCTTTAAATCATTTAGTGTAAACATTCTTGCTAACTCTTTATGGATGGTTTCACCTTGACTATGAAGCCAACAACCACACCACATTTTGCTATTGACCCTTTCAAAGCCAACTTCCTTAGCAAAAGAGATAATGTCTTTCTGAAGAGCAAGGATAATGTCAAATCCAGCAGAATTCAGAATAAACTCTGGCAACTATTATTTGCCATGGACCACTCGTAAACTGAATGGTGACCTCTTCCCAAATAATGCTAGTGTCATCTATAGTATCCATGGTATTAAACTGTCTCCAAATGTCATCCAGGCAGGGCTTTTTCTGACCTTGTTGTCTCCTGGATAAGCTTGGAGAATATCTCTTCTGGATAGTAAGCCTTCAAACTGGTGATTACTCCCTGGTTCATTGGTTGGAGTAATGGAGTCTTACCAGTGGCAGAACCTGACTTTTCCATTGGGTCATGGTGTCACCTAATTAAGCTTCTGGCAGGTGGCATTGTCCTAAACAAGAAAGATTTTGAAGTCCATAACCTAATTCTCATAGAGTTCCCTGAAGTCTAGCATTTTAATTGTTTGTGTATTAACCTGGGCCTTTCAGTTGTTTCTATGACTGCTATAGAGCGCTTCCAAAATCCTCATGTGGCCTTGGGGTTCTCGCTGCAATGAATAAGCAAAGGCTCTAGCGTGCAGTCTCCTTCTGCACTGCTGCCCAGCAGAGGGGTCAAACTATTTTTCAGCAGCCCTGAAGCCCAAGGCAGTTTCCTCTTCATTACATCCAATAGAGATTGCCAACCACCTTCAATACAAGTTATGTCTGATTTAGCTTTTAAAGCAACACTTCTGCATAGCCACAGGCTTACTTGCCTTGACCTCATCATGGTTATTATATGTAAAGATAATTCACAATTAAAAACACAAATTGCAGTGATGCTTGAAGCCACATCTCATTGGCATGAACACAGAACAGCTGAGGGGATGCTGCTGCAGAGCCACAACTGACACACTCTACACATTTCTACTAGTGTGATCTGTAACATACATCACATGTGGACATTCATCATCATCTGCATCTTAATGAAGTTCTAAAAGGCCAGCTACAACTCTGCTGGAATGCCTCAGTACAGCTGGGCAGCTCAGGAGAGCTTTCAATGGCATATGGGTGGTAGAAGGTTACAGGATGGAAAACAGGTAATAAAAGCATTTAGCAAAACATGAAGTTAAACAATAAATGATGCAACTCCAAAACAAATGGCAGAAAGTGACAGAGAGCAGCGTGGTACTGAAGTTACAGGCTGCCAGTTTTACGGAATGACTAAGTAGAGTAGGAGTGAAGGATGGAATCTGATAGAGCAGTATAAATTCATGAGTGACACAGAGGAAGTGAATAGGGAATGATATGTTTGCTATCTCTTCTACTACAAGAATGAGCAGGCATCAAATAAAGAAGGCAAATAGCAGGCTTGAAACAAAAGCAGATAGTTCTTCACACCACACACAGTTCAGCTGCAAGACCCCTTGCAGAGGATGCTGCAGTTCCTTGAGGTGTGCATGGATCAAAACACCTGCACAGGGTAATGGAGAAAGATTCACGAAAGGTTCTTCAATACAAAGGACACACATCTGACTCAGGAAGTCCCCCCAGCAGATACCCACTGCTGGTGACTATCAGGAATGGGGAACTGGGTTAGATTGTCTGATCCTGCCTGGCTGCTCTGAGTGCAGGTCCACGTTCTTCTCAGTGGCAGCAATTATTTCCAGGGGCTCTCAGTTCACATCTCTTGAACCACGTGAGAGCCATGCTGTGCTGCTGTACTTAGAGCCAAGGGTCACGACTCCCTGTCAGATCGTGACACGTAAGCACTGCTACAGAGCTCTGCTCACTTCGGTGCCTGGGGTAGGATGGGAAGGTGGTGCAGGTTTTTGTGGTTACAACTATTACTTTCATTTTAACTTCTAGGTAACTGTTGGTGGGAAAGAGCATAATAAACACAACGATATAATGCAAAGTAGCTCCTCACAGCCCTGTTTCCTCACGCTGTTACTGTACCTCCAAGCTGCCCAGAACCCACTTCGGTCTCAGCGCCAGAGGAGCTGTGCAATGCAACACGCTTACGTAACTACAGCTGCCGCCTTCTGGGTTTCAGACAGATGTTTGGGGGGCTGGGGGTTAAAATATGATTTCTTCCACGACTATTTCCAGATTGATGAAACACTGAATAAGCTGGCTTTAATAAAACTTTGCGTGTCCATGTATTTGCAAACACGAAGGATCAGTGAGAGTTCACCTGCCCCGGAAGGCACCACCTTCCCCTGCGAACACCTGGACCTGCTGCCAAACATCTGTGCGGTGCCTGTGTTGTGAGTGTGCCCGGAGCCTGAGGCGGAACGACGCGAGCGTCCTCATCGTCACCCCCGGGCGTGCCGGGGATTCGCCAAAGCACCTGTGCGCCCGCCTGCTGCGCTCGGGCACGGCACAAGCCGCGCAGCAGCAGGGCGGGAGGATGCGGCGGAAGAGC
>NW_008626274.1:0-276 GCF_000691845.1 Merops nubicus
CCGGGGGTGGCACCGAGCAGGTGTCGGGTCCTGCCCTGCAGGGAGCCGGCTCAGAGCCCTCGGTGCTCAGGGCTGGGGGATCCAGCTGCCAGAGCCAAGCTGCCAGCCCGTGCTGGGACCTCCTGGGACCTGAGGGCTGGCAGAGGCCCTGGCACCACTGCAGTGGTTGCTTAGTGCTAAAAACCCAGAAACTGCTCGTCTGACTTCGGCCTGGGCCTTTGCTTCAGTGAGACACGGCAGGGGTGGCAACACACACGAGGAAGGAAAAAAGCTACA
>NW_008626274.1:311-2868 GCF_000691845.1 Merops nubicus
CCATCCCAGCACAGGCTCTCACTGGAGAGCTGCCCTGGCCCTCTGCCCAGCGCTGGAGCCACGCTGCCGGACCGACGGCCCCTGGACTGGGCAGCTCAGGGGCATCAGCTCTGCTCTGCACAGGGCTGCAGCGAGGGTGCCACGCAGCCTAGGATCCACGTGCTTCAAGGTGAGGAGACAACAGACAGAGACTGACAAATCCTATAGCAAAATGAAAATCTTTAGGCTGAAAATACCTGTGCTATGTGGGCAGGGCCTCAGTCTTCAGTCCCTGGGGAGGTTGTGGATGGGTGAACTGCCTCATGTGGGCAAGGAGCTGAACGCTGCCGGTGCTGCCCAGTGGTCCCAGTGCAGGAGCACCCACCACTCCAGGGACAGGGCCCAGGGGAGAGGGATGGTGTTGAGAGGTGGGGCTGGAGGGGACCTCTGGAGATCATCTCATCCAACCCCCCCCTGCTCCAGCAGCTCACCCACAGCAGGGTGCCCAGGATCACATCCAGGAGGGTTTGGAATCTCTCCAGAGCAGGAGACTCCACAGCCTCTCTGAGCAGCCTGAGGGTTTTATTGCATTCTTAGCCAGACCAAGGCAGGAGCTCACAAGGACGGGTGGTGTGAGCAGGTGCGTGTGGCTGTTGAACCCTGTGAGGCCCAGAGGGCAGAGTGACCTCCACGTGTGAGGACGAGGCTGCTGGCGCCTGCGAGGCCACTACAAAACACCCCTTGTCAGCACCACGGCTGGGAGGGAACGGATCAAAGCAGAGCTGGGTTTAGAGTCATCTAATGCCCATTTTAAAAGCCTGCCACTGACTAGTGAAAAGGGGTTGGGGCATGAAGTCCTGTGGTGCTGTAGCACCCAGGTGGTAGCTGCGTGGGCCAGTGCTGGTTGCTTTCTGGATGTGGGCACATTAGAGCTGGCATTGGCAAAATCCCAGCACATCCTATGTTTTATATATATCCTGCTCAGCTACTTTTACCTTCCTAAGCGAAAATTCACCTGTAGAGCTGCTGCTGCCCAGGCAGGTGTCCCTCAGGCTGCAGCCACACCAGCCCTCCCCTTCCCTGGCAACACCAGCAGAATGCCACCCGGCCTGCCCAGCCTCATGTGGGCTCTTCCAGGAGCTGCCTCTCCCCAGAGGATACTGAGGAGGAGCATGGCTGAGAACAGCTCCTGCTGACATGGCTGGGAGCTCGGGCTCCAGCTCAGGATCAGACCTGTCACTCTGGGTGCATGTGCCCTACCCCGGGAGTCATTAGCCCACGAGACACATTATGCACAAGATGGCAGAGAATTTAACTCTAAAGGGTGTCAAAGTGTCTGAGTTACTTTGTTATTAAGGTAGTTTGGGGCTAATTAAACAGTCTGGCATGGACTGTCAGTTTTCACTTCATGGCTTGCTGTAGCCCAGAGCACCTGCACTCAGCCCCTCCCAGCCCCTTCCCCGTGTGTGAGCTCCGTGCCTGCGGTCAGCCCACGGGGCCTGGCTCTCGGGGTGCAGAGTGTGGCCCCACGGGTGGCACTGCCACCAGCAGCCTGGCACTCCCTGGAGCCTCCTCTGGACTCGCTGTGGGGCTGTGGGGCACAGCCTCTCATTGGGAAGCCCCTGTGGTCTGTGTTGCCTGGATACTGAGCACCAGGCTTTTGAAGGAGGTTTTATTTTCCTTCCCAGGGAGTGGAATTGTACTCGGCCCTCCCACCGCCCGGGCTCCTCTCTTTCGCCCTGAACATCCTCTGGCATGCTAATGCCAAGCCTTGGTACCTACTCCCACGTCTGCAGCGCTGGGGAGGTGTGCTGTGCACAGGTAAAACATGCCTGCCTGCTATTTACTGCCCTCGTTACTGCTCTGGCAGCTTTCCTCAGCCTGGCTAACCTCTGCTGCTGCCAGGACAGTGACAGTTTCTTCCTGCTCCTGAGTGTGCCCCATGCCTGTACCACAAACCAATGACCCACACTCAAGCAGACCCCACGCCCCTGCGCTAAGTGCATTAGCTTCTAGCTGCTGGGGGTTTGCTGGCTATTGTACAAAGCATAGTGTTTTTTTTCCTTAAAATGTTACTGCCTGAGGTCACATTATTCCACCAGTGCATCAGCGTTCATATAAAAAAAAATTACTCCTTCAAATTAAAATGGACTCAGCTGCAAGGTGAAGGTTGGAAATGGTCTGGCTGAACACCAAGCATGGGAAAGGAACTGCCCTGAAAGCCTGGGGACTGTTCAGCCACTGTCACCACGTGGCAAGGGGCTCAGGGGCGGCCCCACTGCCCCCAGCCCCTCGCTGCCCCAAAGGGGTCCTGGCTCCTGCTGCCTCACCAGTGCAGGAGTCAGACACTGCGGGCTGGGCTGGGCTGGGCTGAGCCGGGCAGACACAAACTGGCTGTGGCTAACCCCCCAGGCCCCCACCAGCAGCATGGCCACCTCCTGTCCACGGGCCTAGTCAAAGGGCCGTCCCTCTCCTGGCTGCCCTGCTCTGGGGACAGCCTCCAGCCAGGCCAGCTGTGGAGCTGGGGGCTCTGGTCTCCTCCGAGGAGGTCTGAGGGAAGTGGCTGGGGGGAACGGCG
>NW_008626274.1:3317-6818 GCF_000691845.1 Merops nubicus
CCCCATGTCCCCTCCTGGCAGCACATCCCATGCCACGCTCCAGGCTGGGGTCAGGAGCACCAGACATGATTTTCAGCTGCAGGGTGAGCGTTCTCCAGCCAGGCCGAGCAGATGCTGATGGGAAAAGACCCTCCTTAAAGTGTATAAAAGTTGTAAAAAGGAAGCACCTGCCTGCCAAGTCTTTTTGCTGACAGAACCCAATGGTTTGGGACTGGGAGTTTCTTTTAAGTGAATGACCCAGCTTAGCAGGTGCTTCCTCTCCATCTTTCAGATGAATTTGGCTCGTCAAGGCCAAGACAAGACCTGGCAGGGTGAGGAGAGCTGCACACTGAACACTGGGCACGTCACCCAGCTCCTTCTGGTGGGAAATTCATCTGGGACTGAGTGCCTGTGCTGCTGCCAAAGCCCTGGGGCTGCCTGAACCCAGAAACTGGGCTGTCAGAAAACTTCAACCATCCAAAGACAGATGCTTCTGAGCAATCTGGGCTGCTAACGACCTGCAGGTTAGCTACCAAAAGTCCCTGGTGAGTTCCTGCCTCCCCAGCACCCTGCCCTTGCCAGCACCAGCTGTGCCTGTCTGCGGCAGCTGAGCAGCCCCAAGGCCACATCACCTCTCCTCACAGGGCTTCTAGGCCTGACTTTTCTGTTTATAAGGAGATAAAACATGTAAAGAAAGTGGCTCAGATCCTAAGTAATAAACAAAATACGTAGCAGCAGAAAATCCATTGCACAGTTGGCTGTTGCTGTAATTCTTTTTCTCTCAGTCACACTGGTACCTCACTCTCTGGGTGACTGCCTATGGATGGGAATTCCTACTGTGTGTGTTTAAAGCAGCTTTTTAACTTTGTAAACACAGTAATTTAGTTCAAACTAATCTTGAAATTAATAATTCTGTGTAAAGGGAACAACTAGCTGTATTATAATAAGATTTCTTTTTTTCCCTGAAAAAGAGAATTATTGAAGTAGCTGAAACCAGTGGATTGAGTCAAATATACACATTCCTTTCAATTTAAAATATTGAAATAATTTTGCTTTTTTGAGCGAGACTTGGGGAAGAGGCTGTGCAGCAGTTGCCTCCTGGGCTGATGGAGGGATGTTCCCAGCTGGGCTGTGCAGACACAACAGCCTTGAGCTCAGATCAAGGACCTCAGCCTGAAACCTGCCTATTCCAGATGAGACAGACTCCTTGCTCTGCCTTCTGGACCCCCAGATCAGTGTGCCAAACCCCAGCCCCGTCAGCCAGGAGCTCAGGGGCACCACTCTGCCAAGTGGCTGGTAGTCCAGACATAACTGGAATATATTTAATGTAAACCTGGAGGACAACTGAAATCTAAAATCATCGAGCCTTGTGCTCATGACTCATCCAGCATCCCTTTTTAGAACTGCCCTGGAGTCAATGCCCATTAATTGCTTCATGCCAGTGTAACTGGTTTGTGCACTGAGCGAGGGCTTTTCCCAAGCTCTGCTATAAATCTCTTCAGCAAAGGCCACAGAGCAGGGTCAGCTTGTTTGCTAGTGGCTTTCTTTAAGCTCAGCATGGCCAAGAGCCTTACGGAGCCACAGCTTAGCAGGCAGATGCACCAGTCTATCATTACCTGCCACCAGAGAGCCCTTGCAGGGTGGCTAATAGGTCCTAAAAGAGCTTCCTCTGGCCAGCCAGCTACACCTGCCCCTCCTGCCCCTGGAGCCAAGACCTCTGTGTCTCTCTTTGCTTCACTGTGCTGCCGAGGCAGGAGCCTACAGCCTCCTCCAGACTTGCATCAGTGCCTCCTGGGCGTGGGGCTGGGCGTCAGGAGTGCTGCCAGCTGAGCCACGCAGGCCTCTTTGGGGGTGGTGCTCTGTCCCTCCCTGCCTCTGCACGGCCCCTCTCCCGGGTGCCCAGGTCTCCTATCTCACCTCTTCTAGGCCACCCTCCTCACACTCTTTGCCAGGTGACTGCAGGCACTGGATACCATACCTTTGAAGCTTTTTTCCATTATGTATGTGTTCTGACGTCTATCCATCCCACAAGCACCTGCATAAAAATGATATATAATGGAAAACAAATAAATATTTATGTAAATTGGATTGCTTTGACTACTGAGCAGCATATATTCTTTCCTCTAAATTGTACATCAAGGCCCTCATTTAAGGAGGCTCTTAAGCACATCCTCAGCCGTAAGCATGCACTCAGCTGCAGTGGGGACTCTGTGCACACCTAAAATTATGCATATGCTCAAGAGCTTCCCTGGCAGGGAGGGCTTTCCTGAACCAAGAACAGCTACCCACCAGGAGAACAGGAGAAAAAAAATCATCTGCTGATATGTTCATTACTGGAGCACTGGGTTGGGTCAGTAAAAGAAGCCTAAACCATATCCTTGCACATTTGAGTCCACAGGTTACATTACATTCCTCTGGGACTAATTTTAGGCTTTGTTCCCTTTGTGGATAGTATGTTCTTTAATTCACAGACTTAGATTCTAAGTTGTGTCCAATCTTTCTAAATCAACTATTATGACTTTGCTTATAGATTTTCACAGTTCAGTAACTGATGTGACAACAGTCCCTGGGTAAGCAGAGAGCTGACAGCAAAGGCTTCTGCCTCACACAGCTCCATAAGAACTTGCTGTTCCTCACAGACCCAGAGGTGGAAGGGGATGGGAACCTTTCCCATTTTCACTGTTGCAAATTATCCTAGATATCAATCAAACAGAAAATCTAATGTAAGCCTTTAAATCTTTTTAACTATAGAGTCTGATATTTCTTATTGACCAGCAAAATCAACACAAATGTGGTTACTGGGCTAGAAATGTCTTTGTGGCTTATGGGATCCCCAATCAGTAATGAAGTTATGCTGGTAAAAGAGCCCTGTGAACAGCACGTCCCAGAGGTCTCCCAGCTATTTGTCCTTGGGTGTCCTCTGGTCTCTACAGAAGCAGCTGTCACCACCACTGGCAGTGTCTACCAGTCCCTTTTTTTCACAACAGCTTTTGTGTTTTTTTTTCCTAAATAAGGAAAAACACTACATTAGACAATAAATGTGTGAATGGCCCATCGAAGACAATCCCCTTTGCTCTGATTCTCAGTGTCCATCCCCAAGCATGGGCTGGTGGCACACGACTGGAGCTCTGTGATGGGGATCTTTCCCTTCTGGCCAAGAGTAACCCCCAAAAGTGTTTGAGCACCTCCTGCTTTCTTTTCCACCACTTGTCCTGAGCCAGTTCCCAGACTCGCCCTCTGAAAGCAGATGCAGAGGGCAATGCTGGCTGAGTGGTTTGGGCATCGTGGGGAAGCTCTCTCCCCTACCTGTATTAGCTGTGTGCTTTGTTTCTCTCCTGTGTTCTGCTAGGGCAGAGTCCTGGGTGAAGAGGCTGGAGCTAACTCACCCCTTGGCTCACATCCACAGGGCTGCTGCTCTCTTTCCCAGCAGTGGAGTTCCCAGAGGCCATCCCTGGTGATCAGAGGGCCTCCTGCCAGGGCTGAGCACGTCTGCAGGGGCAGGAACGCCCAAGCAGCATTCCT